>NW_025742057.1:56299-154343 GCF_021292245.1 Micropterus dolomieu | reverse complement strand
TGCTGTGCTGTTTACATATTTTGCTTGCCTGTTTTTTTACTTTTCCTTCTCCTGCAGTTCTTTTCTTTTCTTTAGTGTTTATTGCTGTGGCTCGGCTAATTGTCTTCTGATTGTCCTAAATAGCTAACACAAATAAAAAAATGAAACATTACATTTTAAAAGTTCAATAATGCTTGATCAGTAATCTGGCATCTTTGCAATCAAGAGCAGCTTCCATGTATCAATTAAGTCTAATATCTGTATTTAAGTTTAAATACAAGCTGCCTATGTTAACAGCCCCATCTAGTAACATTCAGTCATCATTTTTCAGCAGTTTTATTATTGTTAAATTACTCTACTTCTTCTACATCAACAGTTGATTAACGAGTCACCTGTTTGCAGGATCTCTCTTGGAAAGCGCTCTCAATTTTTATGGTCCCAGTACATCAGTCAGCAGGGCCGGAACTAACTTGGTTTGGACCAAATCAAACTAACTGCAGGTGTGAAAGACAGCTTAAACTTTCTTTCAGGTCCACATTACAGCAACACTGTCATTTTCTTTCTCTTTTACCTCTTTGGTATACTTGAGGTTTTCCTTCTCGCAGATCTCCAGCAGGCGCTCTTCTTGGATCTGATTTGCTAGAGGTTTGAAACGAAACTTGGAGCATCTGGAGGTCAGGGGCTCAATAATCCTTGAGAACACACAGATACACAGCAGGGTCAGGATTAGTCACAAAGTGTGTTTGTGTGTTCTCAGGGATTATGACTGATGGGTCAGCTGACCTGCTGATGTAGTTACAGATGAGACAGAAGCGGGTGGTGCGGGACTCCTTCTCCATGGTCCGTCTGAGTGCCGCCTGAGCTGGTGCCGTCATGGAGTCCGCTTCATCCAGGATGATTATCTTAAAAGGGGGACAAGGCTTCCCACTACAAATACAGGAAAACAGTGAGTGAGAGTTTTAGCATTAGTTTGGAATTCAATGATCGAAAGATATGTGCACACACGCACGCACGGTTGTTACAGAGCATTAGGACAATTACTATCAGAAACATTGCGCTATATTTGAACATACTTATGAGCAAATCAATTCTGACTCACTCTGTGCGAGTCCCAGCTACGGTGAGCTGAGCAAAGTTCTTGACCTTCTCTCTGATGACCTGGATGCCTCGTTCATCAGAGGCATTGAGCTCCAGAACCCTCTGTCTGTAAAGCTCTGGTCTGGAGGAGGACAGTGGAGGACGACAGAATTCATACAAGAGCAGCAAAAAATAGGTGAATGATCAAATAAATAAAAAGGTGTATTGAAATAAAAGGGGCTGAAGTGGCTTATTCTGACCCACAGAATCATCAACAGCTCACTCACCCATAAAGTTCTCTGGCAGCAGCTAGGATGGTGGAGGTCTTTCCTGTTCCAGGTGGGCCATAGAAAAGCAAGTTGGGAAGCTGCAATTAAACCACAAAGACTACTGAGACTGGGGCTGTGTGATATGACTAAAAATTCATATCGTGATATAAAAGATCTTTTGTAAATTCAATGAAATATTATGAACTCGTGATTTTTCTCTGCATCATAAAAGGTGGGGGGAGCTATTCTGGAGAATTCCAACACAGGACAAATACCATGATATAGAGTGAACAACGACACAGCAAGTAATGTAACTAACGAAGGTTAGGTAGGTTGTGGATTAGCAAGCTGTCGCTACGTGCTGTTGCAAAGTAAACATGAGAGGACGAGACGGTCCCAGAGCAGCACAGCAGCTCCAGACAACGATCCAACTCTCCTGTTGCTACAGCTGACATCACAACAACAGCACGCCGTGGTGAACTAGTAAGTAAGCTGAAACGTTACCTGACACACACATCATGGCTGAAACAGCTAGTATAGTGTAGTGTGGCTCGTCATTACAACAGACTTCTCTCTTTGGTATGAACTCCTTGTTTTTGCTTGCGTGAGTTCTTCTGTTCAGTATTATCCAGTTATGAGGAGGGATGGCGATCAATACCTGGTTCTAAAAGGACCCAGTTCCAAAATTTCTTAAAACTCCAAAATCAATAAGGTCCGAGCTTATCGATACTGCTTTCGAGACTAGCAGGTACTATAATGTAACGTTATGTCTGGAGCGTCAAATCTGATTTAACTTAAAACGCGATGGATAAGAACTGTAAGGCGTGGGACTGTTTTTCATCAGGCTGCAGTCTCTGCTGCTCTCTGTCAGCTCCCCTTGCACTTGCTAACCCTCCAGTTTTTCACTGCTATCTCCCGGCTTCCTACCAGCTCACAGCAGTTTAATGTTACGGTAGCTGGGTGGTGGAAGCTGCTGACAGACGTAACTGTAGATTTATTTCAAACAGTGTGGCAGTTCTAGCAAACGGTCCACATTTGTCTATAGTTCATCACTTCTAAATATTCTCTAAAATCATGTAACGTTACAGCAGCTAACGCTGCCCATTGCTAAATTAGCCACAAAGCTAATGCCGTGTTTATCGGTGGAGGGGAGCTAACATTAATGAGCCGTTACACTATAGTTTCTGGTGTATTCTAAATATATCTGCGAGCCGCCTGTCTTCACTGTCTGCGTGTCTGAGATGATTAAACCAGAGCGGGCATGTAAATAAACGTGAGCTGAACAAGAATCTAAAAACACGGCTTCCTGTAGCTCCTCTTTGTGTGACGTAGATGTGAAGCGCTGTCAGAGCCGTAACAGCTGTGGTTGTAGTTATAATGTTAGTTAAATGAAATCTCAAAGTTGCAGATCCTCGTAGAGAGTCATGTTGTATTAGATGCATTCAACAGCAGCTCGCTGTATCCTAGACGGCATGATTTATGCCGATAAAGTGAAATACACATGCTTATTCTCTCTCACTCTCTGTTTACAGACGGCTGAAAAACTTGCACTTTCCAGTAGCAAATATTTATTGATGTGCAATTGTTTACATGTTCACTTTTTGAGACTATAATCGATTTTATTAACATAATCTATTTAGGAAAAGGTTTTGTAGCTCATATACATACCAGCTTTCAATATCGGCCTGTTCTAAGTGTAGTTTATACATTAAGGGGGTCTACTATCCAAATCATTCTTAAAATCATAATATCGGCTCATAAATCAGCTCTTTTTCACTTTAATATCGGCATCAGCCCCCAAAAACCCACATCGGTCGGGCTCTAGAGGAGGAGTAGGGACTGATACAGACTGACTTCTTCATTCTTTCTAAACATCAACACTCAGTATTTTGTCCCAATATGTGTTTATATATTGACTTTGCTATTGTAAACTCTAATGTTGTTGTTGTTGTTGTTGTTGTTACAACATTTTGTTTAAAATATTAAATTCTAATCCTATTATTAATTTTAATAACCAGGCGGCTAATATGCACACTTCAATATTTGTTTATTTATCACGTCATATGTCATCTTAATATATAGCAATGTTATCACACACAAATATCATACCGTGCAGGCCTACCTCATGCCCATAGATAAAGGACTGGTCTTACCAAATAACCCAAATTAAATAATAGTAAAGTATCGATAGTGGTATCGATAAAGACTCGGATCGTTAAGCAGTCTCAATAATGGTATCAATATAAATAAAAGTGAACGATACCCATCCCTAGTTATGAGTAAGTGTCACTCTCTTCCACGTTTGTTTATTTCTAATGCAAATTTCTTTCCTGCAACACCGGCAAGTGTGGAAGAACGGACCGCGGTGAAGTTCGTTACAAGTTGGATATAAGTTTTCCATTGAATTGACAGATGTCTGTCGAGTATCAACGTAAAACTAACTTCACCGCGGTTCAAAGTGTTGTTAAAGCATAATTTTAAACGGTGGACGTTTTGCTATCGTCAGACGATATATATCGTTATATCGCACAGCCCTAACTGAGACGCAGAGAGACAGATTTAGCTGATGTTTGAGTACTACTTTCATTTCTTTTCTTCACTAATTCCCTGCTATTGTTGTAATATTACAGCTTTATTGTGATATTGCTATTAAGAATGTTTTTTTGCAGCCTCAATGTTGTGCTCTCTGGCACCTTTGTTTGTTTTAGTTTGTTTGTTCAGTTTTCAGCTTCCCTTTTCTGATTACACTCACTAGGGAGGAACTTTTAAACATTCAACAGGTCACTTGTTAAACCTTTTCACTGCTTCTCACCTAACTGGAAAGTTTTACAGAGCTTTTAGTTGGAGGAGCAGCAGCTTCATGGGATTTGAGGGAGAGGGCCGAGGGGGAAATGCTTTGGAGTGATGCATCAGCCGCGACAGCAGAGATAACTAAAATATGTGAAGCCTGTGTTCAGAACTGTGAGGGGATGGACCAATGAGGCAACACTGGAATTACTGGCCTGCTTTGACCGCACTCGTTCGCTGTACATATACACATTTTTCATTTTCCATGTCTAATCTACAAGAGAGGTTTGTCTGATGTAGCATCATTTACTCCGATTTAAGGGTCCTTGGATACAGTTAATAACCAGTGAGTGAGGAGCAGGTTCTGCATGCACAGTGAACCAGCAATCCCAATATTATTCTTGATCAGTTGATCAATTCTTTTAGGATGCTTAATTATTTTCAAATACAGCAACTGAAGTAATCTGTTGAAACTGTATTTTTTCATATCGCAATATATATATATATATATATATATATAAAATATTGCAATGTTAGTTTTTTTCCCCCCAATATCGTGCAGCCCTAAGACATATACTGTACATAACCACCCACTTCATGTTTATAAAGAAATCTAGCACTTCACCCATTCAATATTGATTCATTTGTACAATTTACATTTGTTACCAACCAACAGAACACTGTTGTTATTGTTGCTTTTAATATATATATATATACACACATACACACACACACACACACACACACCTATTTTTCACCTACAGTACAGTTGTGCTCATACGTTTGCATACCGTGGCAGAAAATTATTTTGGCATTGATTTTGAAAATATGACTGACCGTGCAAATACTTTTTATTTAAGGACGATCATATGAAGCCATTTAGTATCATATAGTTGTTTGACTCCTTTTTAAATCATAATGATCACAGAAATCACCCAAATGGCCCTGATCAAAAGGTTACATAGCCTTGAATGTTTGGCCTCGTTACAGACACACAAGATGACACACTTGAAAATGGCAATTGAAGGTTAATTTCCCACACCTGTGGCTTTTAAAATTACAATTAGGCCTAGTGTCTGTGTTTAAATAGTCAATAACTCTGGATGCACTGAGCAGACTAGATACTGAGCCATGGGGAGCAGGAAAAAAACTGTCAAAAGACCTGCAGAATAAGGTAATGGAACTTTATAAAGATGGAAAGGGATGTAAAAAGATATTCAAAGCCTTGCAAATGCCAGTCAGTACTGTTCAATCACTTATTAAGATTTGGAAAATTCAGGGATCTCCTGATACCAAGCCAAGGTCAGGCAGACCAAGAAAGATTTCAGGCAAAACTGCCAGAAGATTTGATCGGCATACAAAGAAAAACCCACAGAGAACCTCAGGAGAACTACAGGCTGCTCTGGAAAAAGAATGTGTGGTTGCTGCAAGGAGCAAAATAGGACTCCTTTCAAAATGAGCTGCGTGGTCAAGTTACCAGAAAGAAGCCTTTACAGCGCCAATGCCACAAAAAAGCCCGACTAAATACCCACGACAACATCTTCACACGCCTCACAGCCTTTGGCACACTGTAATTTGGAATGACCAAAATAGAGCTTTATGGTCACAACCATAAGCACTATGTTTGGAGAGGGGTCAAGAAGACGTAAAGTGAACAGAACACTTTCCCCACTGTGAAGCATGGTGGTGGCTCACCAATGTTTTGGGGGTGTGTGATTGATGGCAAGATGAATGCAGCATGTTATCAAAAATACTGGCAGACAAATTGCATTTCTCTGCATGAAAGCTGTACAGGGGATGCTCTTGGACTTTCCAGCATGACAATGGCTGAAAGGGTTCTCCCTTCAGTCTCCTCTTCAGCTCGAGTAATGGATTGTCTGGCCAATCTAGAACCTTCCAACCCACTTCGATCATGTGCAGAGCCTTCCTTGAGTTGGCTGTTCACTTTCTCTGATGAGTACATTTAGTTTTTTGTTCTCTACACAAAATGGTCAGCCCTGTTAAAATGACAGTTAATGTAAATTATAGACCTAGCTAAGCAAGCTAGCTAGTGCCACACACAGCCGTTTGCTCCACCGTCTCGTCCAAATATGGTCATATCCGGTGTCGCTGGTTGCAAAAAAAAAAAAAAAAAAAAAAAAAACAGGGCGGCGCTCTATCAGCCAAACTTGAGGATTGAGGCCCAAAAACGGCAGACCACAAACCAATGGGTGATGTCACGATGACTACGTCCATTTCTTATATACAGTCTATGGTCCGATCAAAGCATTTTCTATCTAGGACCGGCTTTACTGAGCACGACCCTAAGCCTGATCCTTTATTTTGCTTAATTGTCAAACAAGTGTCGTAAACGGAGAGCAGTTTGTAGCTACAATGTCTGCAGTGTGGAAAAATGTTAATGTTTTCCAATGACAAATATGTAATTTCACATAGGGCCATCATTTTCACCATATGTCAAAACAAAGAGTTGGAAAAGCTAGAGCTGATAATAAATAAACAACAGCAAAAGATCAGTCTACCGGGGAGGAACTACAAACTTTAGATTTGAGGAAAATGATTTGGTTGGTTATGGTGATTTAACATTTATTGCACAGCATGTTTTGGACATCACCCCCTAAAACCCTGTTAATATGACCTCAGATTTGTTACAGTTGTTCATGTTTGCCTTGTGTGCAACATGAGAAACCTCCTCCCTTCTGAGGTGCATTTTATTTGCACATTAAAATCCAAAAAGAAACGTCTCCTCATTAGCTTAAAAGGACTAGTTTGCATCACTAATTTGCTTTACTAACCTCAGCTCCTCCAGTCACCTCCGTCCTTTCTTTTCCTAACAACCACTCTTTCTGAAAAATAACTGAACCAGTCTGTACAGGACAGAGCTGCAAGCTACACCTGTTTACTCTTGGATTGTAACTGATGTTCTCAACATTGGACAAGTAGGCAGTAATAAAATACAGCTACCAGTTACTTTCTATTGAGCTGATGTTAAGTTACATAGCAGCCAAAAGAGGCAGCCTGCTGTTGAAGCTTTCCTGCTCTGCTCAGTCTGAAGGGGAGGAGGGATGTTAGCTAACTTAGCGCCAACAGGCTTCACTTTTTCAGCAGGTGAGGAAACAACAGACTTTTCTTGGTCTTGAGAAGCTAACACACTGTAACCAACACGTACATTTACTGACAGAATATTTTCCTCCGCTAAAGTTCACCATCACTATCTGCCACTCGGACAATCAAACACTCGCTACGCACCTCCTGATTCCTTACAGGAGTTACGCTGTTATAACACCGTCTGTCACGTAGATGTTTGGTATAGAACGGTGAGAGGAAGCTAGCTAAGCATTGAGTGTTGCCATGCTCCCACAGTGTGCAAGTGAAAACATTTGTAGCGCATATTTTAATTATCGGGGGAAATTTTAGTAGCGGCGGTCATGATGAATGCATATAGGGGAAGCACTGCCACGCCGGACTCACACAGGAGGCTGGCTGCTCACCTGTTCCCGCTGTACAGGTCCATCTATCCTTTCAGTCACAAACGGCTTGTGACTGTGTAGGCTAGCGTTAAGCGCCACGCATCAATCTTCTCACGCAGTGAAAAACAAATCTATATTGTTATAACGTCCAATAGCAGCGAGAATCGTCTCCACCCAGCTGATGCAACTCGGCATACGCCGTGATCGTAAGGAAACCCACACGCTGAAACTCTACCAGCAGACTCGCTGGTTTTGGATTATAAACATCTAAAATCTGAAGTACGATGTGGCTGTTTGGGACTGTGAGCTGCACTTCATCGGGAGCTGCAGAAGTTAACATGAGGATTTGCGCTGAGATGTCTGCCTGATTGGCAGTGTTGGTTTCGGGTTCTACCTCTGACAAAGTGCAGTGCTATTGTTTCATGACCGGATGCAATTGTAACATTTTTTACATTTTCCTTAATAACTCACAGACTACTTGAGATACACAAGTCATCTTTTGATACAAGAAACACATGTGCACTAATTAATAATATAATTGATAGATTTTCACTTAAAAAATACTATAATATTTAATTAAATGCAAGAAGTCAGAGTGTTACAAGGGAAAGTAAGTCATATTGACCCACTGTATGTAAAGTCAAAGCCTAAGGCTACCTCAAAGTAATTACTTTACTGCTAATGTTACTTTAGAGTGTTTTTTATATGGTTCAAATTATTTTAGATGACGGGCATCCTCTGCTAAGTTCTCTGTTCTATCTTCATAAAATTGCTTTTCACAAGTGAACTAGTCATTCTCTTTGGTTTTGCTGGGTCTTATACAATTACCTACTTTAAATCCACTATATAGACAAACTGAAATTGAAAGGAACTTCACTTTTGCAGACTTAGGCCTATATAACATTCACACTTTCTGTTAAACACATAAAACACACATTATTTTATACAAAGAACGTTGACCTATGTTAATTGATGATTTGTTTATACTAGAACAAATCCATTTATTTTAATACACCCTTTTTTTAATGTAGTTTTACATTTATATTTAGTGAAATATGTTCACTTTCTAACAAAAGTAGTCAACACAGACAAACAAGCTGCTTACATTGGGCCATGTGGCTTGGAACATCAGTGAACACAGTGTTGCAATTGCCCCCGATGTTGCAGCCATGATAAAATCTTGTATGCCCGCTAGCCACAACTATAATAGCATAGTTTGTTAGTGTTGTTAATCAATAACCCAGAGATGAAATCTATGGATGTTTAAATTTGTAGTAATTTAATCTTTAGACACCAGAAGAAAAATGCTGTACATCCAAAAAGTTACTTTCATACATCAAAATCAGTATTTTGTTAAAAACTTCTGCTGAGGTGAAATGATCCTGCTCCTTTTCAACAGGCAGAGAGAGAGAATCCTAATGAGCATGTGCAGATTAAGTGTCATCACTCTAGCTTGTTTCTGTTTGGAGAAATTGATTGCGTTACAATTGCCCCCGGTCTCCCCTACAGTCTGAAAGGGAGCATAGCATATAGGTCAGGTGGACTTTTAAAAAATATTATGAATTCTCATTAAATAATGATGTTACTCTCATAATATTACGATTTTCTTCTGGACATATAAGAGAACAAAGCTATGTGAGATTCTGAAAGTTTTGAACATGAGCAGAAAACCTGCTGAAACAAAGACCAGGAGTTTTACTGAATTGAAATGAAATAATTTAGCGAGGTAAAAAGGTGCTACAACAAATTACTTTTTGTTTATAAATCATTTTGTTTGAATCAAGAAAAATAAATATTTATTTTATCAATTTATAATCATTTATTATGACAACTATAGAGGATAATAAAGTAAAGAAACATCACTTTACATTAACTAAATATTTTCATTTAGGAGCTCCTTGGGGAAAAAGGTTATTTTAGAGCGCCTGACCCAGCAGAATACAGTGAGTACTACTCTGCAACAAAGCAACACATACTGGAGGATACTTTTAAAAGGAAAGACAAATTTTATTAAAAACAAAAATCAGAGTTTTGGGAGTTTCTGAGGTAGGGGAAACTATATAAACTTTATAAGCTGTCAACTACAAAATCTAGCATAAGAGCCTGATACTTACATCTGCTCCTTCCACAGATTTCTTGAGCACTGCTACCACCTCCTCCTGAAAGGCCACCTCATTAATACACTTCGGCCTGCTGGGATTTGCAAAAACGCAGAATTAAACCCTCTACGACAGTGTCAACAATAACCGTAAATTATTGGCATTGTAAAAGCAGATATGGCAGACAATTGTATTTGATTGCATTAGAGTGTACAGGTATACATAAAGAAGACACTGACATTAACCTCTGATACTTAAGTAGAAGTAGTGCTGGGCGACATATGAAATAAATTTCAAGTTATAATTTTTGTTGTTGGACAATGTGTAAAAATGTCTCCATCGTGAAAATCAAGTTATTGTTTTTTTTTTTTTTAGCATGGATGACAGTTGACTACATTAGCTGTCAGGACAATCCCATAAAATGTAAATTAAATAGGTAACGTTACACTATAGCAGTTTTTGGAATTGTTTGCTGAATCCAGATCTTTAGCTGGCTCTGGTCATCTTGTAGTGAATTCAATGGTCACATTTACGAGGGACAAAAACACACATGGCAGGAGAAGATGTATTATGTGATTAAACTGATGTGAAACTGAATTAAATGGCCATGTTTTACTTTGAATCATGTTAAATCCTCACTGGCAGTCTGTAGTTGTATGGGATAACCTGCATGTTCTGTTTTATTATTCTTAATCAGGTGTCACATGAGGTTATGAAAAATGTGTTTCAATCAGGTTTTTGCTTTCCATTGCATTTTGCAGGGGAACAAAATCTTTTCAAATTGAGACTTGTCCTCAAGCTTGGCCTTTCTTTTTACTATAAAAGATTCTCGTGTACACAGTACCTGTAATTCAGGGGGAAAAAGGCTACAGAGGCAGAGACATACTATACAGTACACTTACTATTTTTCTACCCAAGGTATGGCCTTGGCTTTCTTCTCTGTACTGGACCCTGCTGCTGCTTTGTCTTTTTGAGGTCTGGACGTCTGAACAGTTGCTCCTTTCAAAAAAGCCTGCATGACTCCTCCTGATTCTGGTAAAAGCAGCAGAAACACCCAGGGATACACAAACATGCAAAAGACAGACACACACATTAGATAAATGCAGCAGCCCACAGCTTCCCTTACATTATTACATTATTACCCTTATAGCAGGGACTAAACAATACCCAGCTGCATAATAAGCTCATTTGTGAAAATGATTAAACTAACAGGAGAAGCTGAAAGTATATACTAACTGTGATAAATAACGTTACAACACGACTCAGGTACGTTAAGTGCCAGACTCAATAAAAAATGTAACGTTATAATGTTAATTTAAAAAAGCGTCACAAGTTGAAAAATTATCCAACTCAACATTGTAACGTTAACGTTAGTTTGATGCAATTCGACGGAAAGATTGATTTTTAATAAGCTTAAATTTACACTAACTTGCTTTCTACCAAATGCTCAGATCGTTATTCATAGTAACGTTAGCGGTTGATACCGAACAAGAGTGTTGACGTTATCTAACTTAATAATGTAGAAGGTCACTTTCTCCGAAGTGTGTAGCAGTGTTAACTTACATGCGAAGAACCAAACCAAATTATTACTTTCTGAACTAAGTATGACAGTAACGTCAACTTACTAGGCCTAATGTCAGTCTCAATACGGACAATGAATGTTCTTCTCGTGGTAAAACCTTTTCTGCTAAAATTACATAATGTGCCGTTGTAATTTAGCATACAAACTGACAGTTATTGACATAAGAAATCTTGGTTGCAACGGAATAAATTCATAGTTAACGTTTCATATAACAGACACGTTAACTAACGCGCAAACAATTTGCTAACTTAGCTAAGTTAGCAAATGCTGGCCTGTTTATTATTAGCTAACGTTAACAGTGTGAGCCAATTGTTAACTGTAGATTCTTCAGATAGAGGCATGGCGCTTACATTGGAAGTTATATCAACCGTAGTCGGAGTTAGTACGTTCCAAAAGCTTACGACGATGTTGCTCCGGATGACTGGTTGTCCCCGCGTTAGGTACAACCCGGTTGTTGACATGGATCAGAGCAGCAGCGCCTTCCCGCCGCTCTGGCGGAGAAAATAACTTCCGCCGACGGTACTGCGTGGCTTCCAATCAGATGCTGAGGATGCTTGAGTTGGTCCTCCTCTTCCTTTCATCGCTCGCTCTCCTCCATGCTTTTCTTTTCTTTTTTTCTCCTCTCCTGTAGTCTCTTGTTTCCGCCTCTCCTACATCCATACTCCGTAATCTCTCCCTCATCTCGTATTACGGTGCTCTGTTAAAGCCGTGCCTATGATAATGATAAAAAATAAAGAAAACATTCTCATTTTTGCCAGTTTGTTATAATTTTACAATTTACAAAAAGCAAATTGACTGTAACAAGATCACCAATGTTGCACATATGCAATAGTGCTTACGTGAATACATCCACATACAGCATGCGTTGTTCAGGGTTTTGCTCTGCTTTGCCTGCCAGCTGCTGTCTCTGCTGTTTGAAAGCGTTCAGTAGGGCCTGTAATTGGCTGGCAGAGATCAGTGAGTGGCAGGGTGAGGCTGAGTGCAGATGTCTCTGACTAATGGTTGTCACCCAGGGAATCTCTACAGTCCCAGGAGGAGCCATGGGCTCATGGAAAAATGCAAATGCCCAAGTGTGGCATTGTTTGCTTTAATCAAAATGTGGAGCGGGATCAGCAGAGTGGCTTGTGGTAGCACTGAATGAACCCAGGCAGCCAAAGAATTAAGGTTGAATGATGGGTGAAGGCTGTGGATTTGTTTCGTTTGAGCCCTCATGAGATAATAAGATAATTAAGGTGAAATCAGAGCTGGTTACCAAGGAGACTGTGTTATTTCCCCTACATTTAATCAAATAGAAATCAAATAATATGTCATTTTTGAGAATCATTCAATATTCCACTAGCTCCAATCCATGCAGAGCCCAGCTCCAGACACCAGGATTTCTCTCATGAATCTATTAACCCCCACCCTATCTATCCACCCCCCCCTCCCCCCATGTCTCTGTGTCTCCCTCCCCCTGTAGGCAGGTAGCAGCCCTCTGATTCGTTTTCCCTCTTTGTGACTCAGCTTCTTTATTAGAGCAAACAGAGCATCATCAAAGCAGCAGCAGTGTTTTCCTACCCACAGCCTGAAGAGTGTCCCTAAGTGGACTCACGAAAAAAAATAGGCTTCATATTCTTAATTCCTTCCTTTTTTCCCTGCAGAGCATCCTTTTAGGAGGACTGGCACGGACTAATTTTTCTTTTTTGTCTTCTGTGAGGATTTCTGTGATGTTGACATGGGAGCTTCTTTTTACTTTTTGGAATATGTTTGCCAGCAGCATGAGATAACGGAATAATTTTCTGGGCGGCTGATGTTTTTTTTGACTAATTAGCTTCTTTGAAGTACTTAGTGGCTGTTTTGTTCGCTGACTCAAATTAAGGACAATCTGTTTCTTTTCCTTTATGATTTTCTGGTTGGGTTTTAACTAACTGCCTAGTTTGCTGACTGACTGCCTGACAAACTAATATTTTATTTTGTTCACTGACTGGCTGACTGAGCCACTTGCTGTTTTATTCCCTGACTTTCTGTCTTGGTTATTTCACCTGTCACTGACTGACAAGCCGGTTCTTTTATTCCCAGACTTACTATTTTCCTGACTGGTTGGGGAGTGGCTTCATCATTGTCACCCCCAGCCTCTGTGATTGTTTGGATTTGGAGGATCTGTCTGCTTGACATGAGAAAAATCTAAGACCTATAAACAAGAAAAGAGGAGAAAAAATCCACAGCAGAAAATTGGATTAGGTAGCAAAAAGAGGCGAGATTGTCGGGGAAGGAAGGGTGACGAGAGGAGGTGCGGCAACGGAGAGAGAGAGGGAGAGAGAGCGGCAAGAGAGAGAAGGGGAGGGGAGTGGATGCGACCCACACCCTGAGATGCTGTGCTGGCTGAGACAAGACGAGATGTCGGTCCAGGAGCTGCTACAGAGGGTGCAGTGTGTCATCACTCATGTTGGTAAGTCGTCACATCTTCCCTTTTGTCCCTCATCTTCCTCTTCATTTTTCACACCGTCTGGTGGTTTGAACAAGAAGAGCTTTCGTTCTCAAGAGTGTCCCCTTTGAGGAAAATGTACGGGAGAGCTCTCCTCTTGGAGTACCCCCTGTTGTTACTTAATAGGCCTGTATGGTAGAAGATGGGATATAAGGTTGTATCTTTTTCGGGAAACCCTTGAATTGGTTGAAAATGTGAAGAGAAGCAGAGCAGATTGAAGCGAGGCAGGGAATCTCCATCCTCTCATCAGGACCACTGAATGAAGAGGGATGCTCTGAATATGGCAGAGGAGAAAGTATGTCCTCAGGATATAACAGAGGATACAGGATTTTTCCCTTTCCCTATACATCCCTTCTGCCCTTTCTCTCCTCCTCGCCATCCCTTCTCTCGCTGTCCTCTCCTCCTTCCATCTCTCTCTCTTCCTTCCCTCCTCATTTTACCGGCTGGTGGAGAAGTAGGTTAATGTGTCACACTGGAGACTATCGCAAGGCATCCTCCATCACTGCACTTCCTGCATCGCATAGTGGCCAGGGGAGGGGTGTTTAGGGGGACGGAGGAGGGCTTGTGCAGTGTTACTATGGAAACTGAGCTAGCTTCTGCTAAGCAAGGGGCCCTGGATTGATATATTGGGAGCTAGGCCTACACTGGATGCTGCCTAAAGGTGTCGATTAAACTGGAGTTTCTTTCATCCTGTGAGGGGGTCTGTGTATTTCTCGTGTATATTATACTCTTGCCGAAGCCCTTGTCTCCTATTTTCATATTTTATTACTCTATGCCTACCATTAAAGAATTACATGTCTATTGATCTTGCATAACATAAATTGTAACGCACAGTGTGGAACCTCTAGATGGCGGCACACACGAGAACTACACAATATACACAGATGCACACACATGCGCGCGCACAAACACACACACACACACAAACACACACAAACACACACACACAAACACACACGAACAAAATAAATTACAGGGTCTATATATCAACATTCAGATAGTTGACAAACCAACTGCTCCAGTTGTTTTATCTTAACATTTTTATCCTTTAGTTCTTTTTTCTAATGCTTCTTTTTCACACTCATCTTTTAATTTAGTCGTAATGAGTTTGTCACACTGCATTTCACTACACATATTAATTATGTATGTGACAGTTAGAAGGCCTTGAATTTTGTGTCTCTTGAGTTTGTCCAGTTGTCAAGGAACTGTAGATGTTTAAATTAAATTTTATTCCCCTGAGCACTTTCTAAATTTTTTTCCCCTGAGCACTTTCTCATCCATGTTTGATTAAACGTTGACCTTGAAAACAGCAGTCATTCAAAAATAATATCCCAACAAGACTCATTTAGTAGGTGCTCCTGCTCGTTTTGTTTTTGAGATTTTCTGGGTCAAAGGTTGTTATACCGGATTACCATGGCATAACTCCTCCTCTTATTGATTTTTAAGCAATGACAGCTCATCCTCTCCTCTCTAATATCTTTGTCCAGTTCATTTTGAGTCAACTAGCAGTCTGTTGCCTGATTGTCATGTTGGCTCATCTTTAGTATCATGTGGAACAGACAGAGCAATGTTTACCTCAGCTCTCCTAGGTATACGTTAAATTACTGGAGACTGATCATGGGAAGCTTTCTCACATTGCATGGTCATCTGATGCTCCTATTAACACCACTGCATTAGCTCTCATTAGTTCTAGTCTGCTGTGTCTTCCTAACAACAAAAACCCCCAAAACATTTAAATAACCTTGTTTTTATTGTAGCTTGTTATTCCACCTATTATTCTTTCAACTACAAGGTAGATGGATAGATATCTAGAAAGGTTTTTAGTCAGGTGTTTCATCACTACGTTGATCACGTTAAAAGAAGGACAAGTAGAACAAGTAACATTTGTAGTATTAGCAGTATTAGTCGTCCGGTTTATTAGAAGTAAGAAAAGAAGAAAACATCTGGACAAATGACAGGACCACACGTCTTATTTAGCACAAGAGCCAACAGAGCATGTCAGCCACTATAGCTTCTCCTGCGCACCTTGGAAAGGGAGGGGTGAGCATGATTCATGTGGTGTCAGAATAATCAGAATCTTAAATCTTTTTTGCAAAAACAGAAGGGGTACATGGGAAATAAGGAAGTAGCCTATAAAGAAATTATATATACATATACATATTCATGTCATTTGTAACATGGTTATAACGGTTAGTTTGCTGTCCATGTAGAGTGAACTAGATGTCTGCGTGTTGTTTATATGCTCTGATAATGTTAATCCAACAAATGTGACAGCACCGTGAGACGCTGGTTGCAATTCGCCATCCTCACCAATAGATGCCACTAAAACGTACACACTGAACCTTGATAACACCCCTCACATTTTTGCAAATATTTGATTATATCTTTCCATGTGACAACACTGAAGAAATAACACTTTGCTACAATGTAAAGTAGTGAGTGTACAGCTTGTATAATTTGCTGTCCTCTCAAAATAACACATCACACAGCCATTAATTGTCTAAACCGCTGGCAACAAAAGTGAGTACACCCTTAAGTGAAAATGTCCAAAGTGTCCTTTATTTTCCAGCACCTCTTGGGCATGGAGTTCACCAGAGCTTCACAGGTTGCCACTGGAGTCCTCTTCCACTCCACCATGACGACATCCCGGAGCTGGTGGATGTTAGAGACCTTGCGCTCCCCCACCTTCCGTTTGAGGATGCCCCACAGATGCTCAATAGGGTTCAGGTCTGGAGACATGCTTGGCCAGTCCATCACCTTTAACCTCAGCTTCTTTAGCGAGGCAGTGGTCGCCTTGGAGGTGTTTTTGAGGTCGTTATCATGTTGGAATACTGCCCAGCGGGCCAGTATCCAAAGGGAAGGGATCATGCTTCAGTATGTCACAGTACATGATGGCATTCATGGTTCCAATGGACTGTAGCTCCTTCTCTATCTGGGTCTCATCAGACCACAGGACATGGTCCAGTAATCCATGTCCTTAGTCTGCTTATCTTCAGCAAACTGTTTGTGGGCTTTCTTATGCATCATCTTTAGAAGAGGCTTCCTTCTGGGACAACAGCCATGCAGACCAGTTTGATGCAGTGTGTGGAGAGCATATGGTCTGCTAAACACAGGGTTAACATTGTGAAAGCATCGCAGATTGGTTAGGTTTAGAAAATAAAAGTACTTGGTTCATTGTAGCTGACGCTTTTATCCACAGAGAATTTCAATTGCCATATATGTCAGAGATTGGGTTAAGTGCCTTGCTCAGGGACACATTGGTGGATGCATCACAGTGGGGAATTGAACCCAGGCTTCTCACACCAAAGGCATGTGTCTTAAACACTGCGCCATTTTTGCACATTTCATGGTACCAGTTCAGATTAAGTCACGTGTGGATCCAGTGGTCCCAACAGTGTTATTCTGATGACATCATTACTTCCACCACCTCCACACATACACACTCTCTCTTTGTCATTGCCTATATACCGCGTAACAACATGACTCATAGAGAAATGCCCTATTGGTGGCTGATGACATCACAGCAGGATGTGTAATTCACCATAATGGCTATCTTCACCCTCATGCATAATCCATGAGCACATATGCTGCTTTATGGATGCCGGATCAGAACTGGCTTCTCCTGTCCCACAAAGGCATGCTGTCAGGATGATTAGTGCTGAGGACTGCAGATGAGAGCTTGCTGCTTGCTGACATATTCTTGTTCAATTTAAAGGTCCCTTGAACCGAACCACCTGCCACCCTCTAGGGTCAAGGTAGGTTCAGGTACCTGTGGTATCTGTCATTCTACAATACAGGGCTGCACAATGAAAAGAAAGTTCTAGCCCCCACCACACTACACACAGATAACATATATACAAATATATAAAATTAGAATACAAATAAAAATAACATATACATTCACTTATATACATGCAGTATAAGCCCTGCTCAGTCTGTAGTGTATCAAAGGAGGGTGTGTACAGGGCCCTCATGAGTGACCTTCAGAGTTTCCAGTGAAAAAGGTCAGGCTGTAGGGCGGGATGATGCTGCATGTTGTCTTGTTTTGTTGCTCTGGGCAACCAAGAGAATAAAGGGAGGACACTATCTCTGTGAGTGTGCAGGGAAATTTCTGTCCTTGGAAAGGATGATAATACTAAACATAATGCTGGATTCTTAGAGATTGTAACATAGTTGTGCAAGGCTGCTGATCAACACTTAAACAATTTATGCCTCAAAACTAACTTAATGCCAATACTCTACTGTTCTGTGATAAAAACACATTGTGTCTATTTGAGTTTTTTTGACCCTACCTCCAAGAGCAGAGCGTTTAGTGATTTGCTCAAACGTATTTGGCAATAATAACATTGTACTCACCAAATTTATCACTGAGATCTGGGAGCATGGGAACATAAAGAGAAGTCGGATGGGGCAAGAAACATGAGCAATTTCACTATGAAAAAATAATTAATACGTGAAGTAATTTCCCCCGCGGTAATATGTTGGGGCTCAACAGCATGGTATGTGGTATTATTGCATTTTTCATCAATGAAGTAATTTGGTGCCATAAAGCAGAGTAAGAGTATCTGTGGATCTCACCTCACTGCACAGCGAGCTGCTAACAGCAGCTTTATGGTTGGAACACGCTAGCTGCTGGGTGCTAGTCAACAACATTGCCAAGCAAACTCATTTTTGTAGTTTGACCATGTCTTTTTCACCTCTATATCATTACCTTCAGGGCATGTTTATGAAGTCAATTTAAGTTACATACCGCAGCAACGCGCATGCAGACACACATCGGTGTGAAGCAGAATGGGCTGTCCACAACTAATCACTGCGCTGTAGTAACGTTATCAGTAAATTTCCACAGAAAGCAACATAAAAAACAGCTGCAGGCATCCGACACACTACGCTCATTAGTTAGTGGGCTTCAAATAAGGCTTAGTGTACACACTTTCTCTTGACTGTTCCTCAGGATTACAACGTTAGTCCAAAATCACCAAGCCTGCTAGCCACATTAGCCACGCCGTGTGCTGACGCCAAGTTAGCTAACCTTTAAAGCAAACAGTACAACACAAAATACTGCAACACATACAGCTTCAAAGTTTGAAGTCAGCAAAACTTTTCACAGCAAAACTTTTAAAGCACTACTTTATTAATTTCACACACACTGAAGTGTAAAGTATGACAATTGTGGATGTTGTGATGCTTGCCATCCTCCACGGTACGCTTCATCAGTACCCCTTTATTTCAATTTTGCGGTTATCGTGACAGCACTAATACGTAATAAAGTTTTTTTCCCATTCATTTGATAAGGCAAAAACTAAAATACACCTAATTTGTGTAAAAGTGAATAAAGTGCCCTTAATTACCAAATTATGCAGATTCTAAAAATAACTTCGACCAGTCCAGTGAAGTCTGTGGGATAATTTAACATAACCTGACAAACAAATCTTTGCTGGAATAATGGTGTGTGGTTCAGTCCAAGCCCCTTTGTTTGTTTCCCATTTACAGAGCCTCAGCTGTGTAGAAACAATGGATTTGATGAGTGTATTGGATTTGAATCACATACCACCTTTAATTGATTTTGTCTTTCATTCAGTTTTTTAAAAATCTTTTAAACCCCTTAAGTCCTCACCTTAATTGAAATTTAATTACTTAATTAATTAAGCCTGTATAGTATGAATTAAATTACAATTACAATTAATCCATAGCATTTAAAGGTACAAAATAAAGGATTCAGTTTTAAAGTCTCAGGAAGAAATAAAATAACCTAAATAGTTTGAACTGGAAATGTTCTTTAACTAAGCATGCATGGAGTAACCCAATTATGTTTTATGTTTTGTGTACTCTTTACAGACTGTTGGTGGCCTGAATGGAATAATGTACAACCAAATACAGGAATAACTTCTATGGAGTAGCATCTGTAGCATCTGTCATCTGTTGACTAAGAGACTAAGAGGTGTAGCATGTTATCCACAACTGACTGGGTGTGGATGGAATTACTGGAGCAAAATCTTAAATGGGTGACGTGATATTTTGTGACTTTATCTTTGCATATTTTACTAAAATAACTGCAGGTACCTTGTGTTACACAGGAGAACATATTTAACATCTGTGAGAAAGAGACAGAGAGACGGGGGCATAAAGGGGAGGGAGGATAAAAAACATTAACATGTCTGGCTAATGGTAACAATATGTTGCTTCAAAGGCCTCAAGTATTAAACATGTTTTTCACAGATGTCTGGAAGCAGTTGTTGACAGGACCGAGCAGCAGTGTCTGTCCTTGTCTGGGTAATGGGAGTTCTCTGCTCTGACGTATTGTTGGTAGGATCAGACAACACAGAACCTCATAGAAAAAGAATGAGCAGCTGGTTTCTTGAACCCAATATGTTGCTCTTGATCAGTGATTTATCATCGTTTTTATTCGCTACTTTATAAGCAAGCAAGCTTCATGTCTGTAGGGCCACCCATTAAAGAAACATTAGAAATCGGTAAAATCCATGCTGTCCTTTCTATCACTCACCGGTGGGCTGAGGTTGACCAGTGAACAAAGAGATGGCAAGAGGCTGCCTATTGTTTTTATTGGTCTTTTAGGTTTAGGATTCTCTCTCCTTTGAGATCAGATTTAGAATGTCAGTCATGCGTGTCGTGCTGGAAATGAATGTCGATTGGTGCCAAATTGAATGCACATTATAACAGCATAGAAATTGTAGAAATCAATACATTATCGGGGTTGACAGCTAGATACTTTCTGAATATTGGGGGTGCTTGTACCCAAAGTGCATTGTGATTATGCACTTTGGGTACAAGCTCGTTATTATGAGGTTCTGTGTGTGCATTTGTCATTTGTCACCCTGCTTTTCCTATGAATAGATACTTTTTCATTTTTAGTAAATATTATTTACTGTTTATTTTCAATATAACTATAACAGCCTACATGAGTCTCAGGTTTTAATGCCTGTTCTTCGTCTCTAATGTGAAAATATCAGATTTCCACGCAGTCAGATAAATAAAAGTCTGCATCCTGGCTAGTAGTAATAAAATCATAACAGACCACAGAGCTCTCATCCCTACATAGCTGCTATTTTTTAATGTAAAAGTCCCACTATTTTCTCTTCCTGTAAAAAAAATGATTCCTGTTAAAATGTTTTTGTATGCTAAGCTAAGATAACCACATCCTGACCCCAGCTCTGTACGAGACATGAGATTGATTTCCCCTTTCTCATTTAACAATCACATGTCCCAACACAACTGGTATTTTATTTTGTAATGTTGGTATTTATCTTGGATTACACAGTGTATCATCATGGAACTATGTAATATTTGCCAGTTCATGGGAAATTTACAGATTTCAAAAACTACTGGGAAGTGCAACCATCTGATAGCTGCTCAGGGTTTGTGGTATTGTCCAGAGCCCCCCACCCATACACACGCACACACACAAGCCCCCAACCTTTGTTGTCATGACGTCAGAGCTGCATCCCCTCTGCTTCCTCTTCCTGTCTCTGATACAGGAGTGGCGGTGGTGGAGAGGGGTGGACCATATCCTTTGGAAAGCATTTGTCTGCTCACAACAACACAGTTGAACAATGATCAACTTGGCCACAAGAGAACTTTGATTTCCCAATTTTCCCACAGCATAGATTTCCTAAGTAGTTCACTCCTGAGCAGATCAACTGAGCCAAGGTAAAGTGAGCGGGTGCTGGACTGTGAAGGCTTCAGACCAGGCTCACTGAGGGAAGCAGGGCAGAACATACTCCAAAATGGACATGGACAGCAGAGGCTCACTGGTTTCTGCTTTTACTACACTGGGTGTCTGCATAGGTGGATGTGTTCATAGTGTAGAAGGTGTGCTCATACAGTCTGCCCATGCAGACATGGTTGGATGACAGAAAGGATTGATTATTTGCACTTTACTGCCAATAAAATCCTCCAACTAAACAGATTATTCATTTGATAATTTTTTGACATGTCACCACTGTGGTTAATGTTTAGTTAAGGTTAGGGAAAGATTGTGGTGTGGGTTAAAACAACTTCTTCAAGGTTGAGGAACATTTATTGTCTAAGAACTTGGTTAAGGTTAGATAAATTGTTACAATAATTGTTGACTGTCTGTTTGGTTGGGGTTAAGGTTTTTCTGTTGTCCATGTTTTTTAAATCTAATTTAATGTGTAATTAGTGTGTTATTGTAAATTAGCCCCTTTTAACTCTGCTGTTTAACTTTAACCAGCTGTGCTTTATGGCATGTGTGATTGGACACTGCTGATTGGATACATCACAACATCACTGGAGTTTCAAAGAGTGACTCAAGTTTCTCCATTAACTTTTATTACGGAGGCAATTAAAGTCTGAGAGAGCCAGGGAGAGTCTGTCTGTCAGCAAAAAACACTTTTTACATTTTTTATCACCATTTCCATTGTCTTCTTAGATATGAGTTACATCATGTCAGTTTCCCTCAGTTTTTTTTTTTCAATGTTCAAAAGACACCTTAATCATATTTCTGGTTATTCAATAATGAATTCACAATCAGAATATCAATAAATACACATGCTGATAATAAATAAATAATAAGGCATAATTATAATAAAGCCACTCTGCAGGTTGTTCTTCATGTGCAGGTGTTTGTTAAACAGGTAACAGCTGCAGAGAGAAAACATGCTGCTTTGGTAGTGATAACCGTGTCTTTATTAGTATTAGCATAGGGCACATGTGTGCAAAAGTCTCTACAGCTGTAAGAGCTGACTGACAGCTGATCCAGCTGCTATCAGCTGCCACTATCATCACAAAAGGACATCGCTTTATGTGATGCTTCAAAGGAAAGGACGTCTCATTTCTCTAAAATGCTGTTGTTTCTTCTCTCCTCGCATGGTTTCCTTAATCTCTCAATGCATCCCCAGTAGGAGGGACTAAGACACGAGAAAAAGACACAAGTGAGGGAAACAAGCATGCATTTAAGACACTTGAGATGCACCCAAAAAGAACAGACAAGAGGAAAACAGGAACACAGGGAAAAGGTGGAACCTCATGAGCGTGTACTACGAAGCAGGATTTGACGTTAGCAAGGAAACTTCAGTGTTAACCCTGGGTTTAATAATAATAATAATAATAATAATTTTAATAACTTTTTTTGTAGAGCACTTTTCAAAAACAAGTTACAAAGTGCTTTAACAAGTGTAAAGACAATAATATCCAAAAGACAATAATACAAAAACAATACAAGGTAAAAGCAAGAAAACATTGAAAAGACTAAAATACACGTTTAAGATAAATATAAAATTAGTAAAATAGAATAAAATAAAATGGATAAAATAAAGTCAAATAAGATCGGGAAAGGCTCTCCTATAAAAGTATGTTTTAAGAAGGGACTTAAGAGTTCACAGACTCAGCCGACCTGATTTCCTCGGGCAGGCTGTTCCAGAGCCTCGGGGCCCTGACAGCAAACGCTCTGTCCCCTTTAGTTTTCAGTCGAGACTCTGGAACAGACAACAGACCTCTGCCCGAGGATCTCAAGGTACGTGCTGGTGTGTATGGGACTAAAAGTTCAGAAATATAACAAGGCGAGAGGCCATGAAGAGCTTTAAAAGTAATCAATAGAATTTTAAAGTCCTATGACAGTGGTTCATTTCTTAGTGGGGTAGAATGTCATGGTAACTTATACTGAACACCTAACCTGCTCCGGAGCAGTTTGTGTTTGTGATTTAAAAGAGCTATAAAAGCTGCGCCTACTGACCAATCAATTCTCTTGAATAATGGCATCACCATTCGTAGAAGGTCCTGCAGACTGTTTATAGGCTGCTTTTATGTTTGCTGCATACAGATGAGGTGTCCAAATCTTCATCACTGCTTGACGACAGAGATGCTCACAAGTCTTTGAGCTCTAGCTCAAAGTCCAAGTCAAGTCTCAAGTTTCAGGTCTCTCATGGTTATTTCGAATGCTGTATCACCTGCTGCGTTCAATCCAGGTTGCTCATAAAACTATTTAAAACTGTAAGGTTACATGATCGACAATGACCCTGTAACCTCTTTCTAGCCAATGGTAATAATTTACGTGATGGCAGCCAGCGGGACGTAATGATTACGTTAATCGACCACCACAAGTTTGGCAAGTAAACAAACGCTTGTTCATCTTTTCATAATGAACGACAGTCAGAGTAAACCTCCCATTGGTCGTAGCTGAAGCAAGAAGCAAACTAACGTTAGATGGCCAATGCTGAGCTAAACATTTTCATCAACCTCAGGTTACTAACATATTTGCATTCAGCGCTTCTTTGTTTGGGGCGGTTGAGTCTGAGTCTCTAACTTGAGTCCCTTTTGCCTCTTGGGCAAAGGCCTAGAGTGCTGAAAATAATTCATTGATTAATCCATTTAGTCTATCAATGGAAAATTAATTGACAGATGTTTTAATAATCAATCATTTAAAATGAGCGTGATTATTTGCTGTTTTTCTCAATGTTATATCTACTAGAGCCCATCTTGCAATGGGATCACATCAGCCGCGATGGTGCTTCCACATGTTGATGTTCTGTCCCATTACATTATTACATGTGTCGGACCACACCTGCCTGCAAACACATTTTGATCTCAGCTACACACCTGTAAAGTTTCGTGACTGCATCTTGTATAGTTTTGAAGCTGTCACACTGACAAAATCTGTCTACAGACAAACAAACACTTGGTAAAGTACTCAAACCCGCTTCTGTATAGGCTGGATTTGTATAAGTAGTTTTAGTAGCATTGCTGAATGTATAACCTTACAACGGCCTGTAAATAGACTACAGTAAGATGATTAACTGGAGAAAGTGACTTGTGGAGGATCAGATCACATGAGATCAGAATCTTGGTCCTACATGGCCACATCCTTTACTTTGGCCACACACATATGGACATACACATGACACTTGAACAACAAAGCCATGATTTTGCACTTTAGAAACTCTCTGGAGGCCAGCAGAGACGGGGAAACTCCTTTGAAGGCTGGTGGCAAAGACAAAAGGAGTCCGGTGGTAGCCCCCTGGAGGTCGGGCAGGAGGCTGTTGATGTGAATGAAGTCCAAGACTGGCTGGAGTGCGGGACCAGAGACAGGCAGCTGGACAGGAGACCAGGGGAGCCAGGAAGACAAAAGGCTACTGAGGCTCAGGGACCGGAAGTTACTGCAGCTCTAGGACAGGAGCATGCTGTAGTTCCGGCACAGAGAATTGTTGCAGCACAGGAGCCAAAGTCAGTTGCAGCTCAGCAGGGACAGGAAGTTGCTGGGAACCACATAAAACCAGACTTCTGTGAGGACAACTTCATCAAATTCTTTATTTGCTTGCAGTGGTTATATTTGGCGGGAGCAGGGAGAGCACCTCCCTCCCACCTATGCTCGATATATTTGGGAAATTGGTCAACAAAGTCTGGCACTGGTCTAGTCATGATTAATTTTCTTTTGATCTTTGTTTCATTTTTTATGGATACACCAACCTTTCCATTTCAACCATGCATGAAATTGTCATAGCAATTTTTGCCAACTTTTGTCCATTTTGTCTTTTCTTTTTAATGGACAAATTGAAAATGTGCATAAGAAAGAAATGCATTTACTCACAGATGGCTGATGCAGCTGATGCTTTTTCACCGCATGGCCACTGTAGACAATGGGTTACATTCTACGGCAGGCATTCTCAGTCTTATTTTTCATCTGTCACACGTGCACCTGATGAAGGGGAAACTGAGAAAAAAAGGCGGAAATAGCAAGTGGAGATGACACAGGAAAATCACAGAAACCCAATTGTGGGTTCAAATCTGACTTCATGACCTTTGTCACACACCATTCTTTCTCTCTCTATCTCTCTCTCTCTCCCTCTCTCTCAATAGTATGTAACAAAACATAAAATTATAAAAAACATATTTTAGTGGGAACACACAAGAAGACGCAAAGATAGGAGTAAACAGAGAAGGATAAAGAGAGGAAGGGAAGTCCCCCGCTGCCTGATGGGAGTATTATTGACGATATTTGTGTAAACGGTGGTAAAAACTGAGCAGCTCAGCCGGTTACAGGGCTGACACACACACACACACACACACACACACACACACACACACACACACACACACTTTGTCTCCCTCCCTCTTTCTTGCTCTCTTACACACATAAGAGGAGCGCTTGTCCTCTAGTGTTGAGGGAGGCCAGACAGCCTTGTAGACTTGACTGTCGCTGGACCTGTGTGTGTGTGTGTATGTGTGTGTGTGTGTGGTGCGTTATGCTGCTGTGGAAGTCGGACTTGATGCTAGTTTAGCTGCGTGGTTTGGACCCTCCTGTCCGTGTGGATTGTTATAGAGCATGAACAGCAGCATCATGGGATCAGTAATGTGTAAGTCATGAACATATTGACCGTTTCAGATGGATAGATAGATAGACAGATAGATAGATAGATACTTTATTGTCATGCAACAGTGTTGGTGGTAATTGTTTGAAACAAATACCATTACAACACGCACACATGAAGGAAACACTTGAATGTGAGAATATACTATACAGTGAATATATATGATATTATATGTACACTTCAGTTCCATGGTTGATGTAACAGTGCAAACAGTCCAGCCTCAGTTCAGTCCAGTGCCTGCTGTGCATTCATGTCAAAATGAGATCTTGTGGAGGTCTAGCGGGATGTGTGTAGTGTGTGGTTGACTGATACTCTGTAATTGTAAAAGTCGACTGTAGGTCAGCACTTGAAACAAGTTGGGACATGATCCTGTTTGCTTGGTACCACATTTTCAGGGATGGGGATTGGACCCCTAAGAGTGTTGTGTTAGGATCCATTATAAGTCAAATGGACCTGCAGTCCAAAGTTATGTTCAGATAAGCCTTTATTGATCCTCATAGGGAAGTAAACAATAACTAATTAGAGGTATTTAAAACTACAATAAAAACAGAAGTAAAATAGAAACTATACTAGAGCAAACAAAGACATTTACATGGTAAAGTGACAGTGGTGTGATTAATAGCAGCAAGTCAGCAAGTCGAGAATATATGTAAACAGCCCACACCAGAATAATATATAATGTCATTAAGTCATGGTACTTGTCTGTGTTAATATAGCAATGTCATAGTGATAAAGTACATAATGTAGTAAGACAGAATAATATATTCACATAATATAGTATAATATATAAATATAGTATAGTAATGGGATATAACATATACTATAAGGTGCAATGTAATAATATAGCATAACATCATACAGTACAGCAAAATAACAATAGCACATGCAACATTGTATAGTATAGTATGTATGTAATGTAATATAACATATTGTACAATATGAAAGAAATAATAGGCTATAATATAGAAAAGATTTAACAAAAATACAACAAAGAAGATAAATCAGTCCACAGAGAGACAATGGAGAGAGAGAGTGATGTGAGGGTTCCAAGTGTGCCCGACACTCTGGATATGTGTTGTGTGTGTTTTGGGAAGGACGGCATATCTGGCTGGTCAGAGCGATGCCAGTCTGTGGTCTCTGATGGAAGTAGGCATAAATGAGCACCTAAAGTGCTCTATTGTTCACCTAGGTGGGATGATGTGGTGACTGAATGAGCTGCCCATCTGCCGCAGCTTGATGTGGAGAGAGTGAGAGGGGTTATCTAAGATGGCTTTGATTGATATCTAAGATTGCTCTGTCCCTTCCTGAAGTGAGTGTCAGTATTGTGAATCCAGTCCAGTTTTTTTAATTGATTTTAACCCCAAGGTACTTGTATGAGTCCAACCTCTCCACTTACTCTCCCTGGATGATAACCAGGATAACGGGGGCCTTCTCCTCCGACTTCATCTGTACCAAATCTTACCAAACTAAATTGAAAGGTTGGCAGCCTTGCTCTTGTTCCTTTGGATGGCCCTACCTTGGCCTCCACTACCACCGTAAGGAATCTCTGAGTTATCTTTGATCAGGAGCTGTCTGTTAACCCCCACATAAAAAAACTAAAAGGACCGCCTTGTTTCACCTACGTAATATTACAAAAATCAGGAACATCCTGTCTCAAAATGATGAAGAAAAACTAGTCCACGCATTTGTTACTTCTAGGCTGGATTATTGCACTTCCTTATTATTGCTTGAAAAAGTCCCTAAGATTCTCCTGTTGATCCGAAATGCTGCAGTACGTTTATTGTCAAGAATCAGGAAAAGGGACCATATTTCTCCTGTCTTAGTTTCTCTGCATTGGCTTCCAGTAAAATCCAGAATAGAATTTAAAATCATTCTTCTTACCTACAAAGCTCTTAATGGTCAGGCACCATCTTATCTTAAAGAGCTCATAGTACCTTACTACCCCACCAGAGCACTGCGCTCCCAGAATGCAGGGTTACTTGTGGTTCCTAGAGTCTCCAAAAGTAGACTTGGAGCCAGAGCGTTCAGCTATCAAACTCCTCTCCTGTGGAACCAGGTTCCAGTTTGGGTTCAGGAGGCAGACACCATCTCCACATTTAAGAGTAGGCTTAAGACTTTCCTCTTTGATAAAGCTTATAGTTAGGGCTGGCTTTGTTATCCCATTAATGCATGTTAAACTCGACTTCTTCCCTCTTCTGTAGTTTTGTGCTTTCACGTCCCTCTCCTCTCTAGGGCATAGCTCTTGAAATGGGCCCCCAGATTCTTAAGGCCAACCCTAGCTAGCAGAGTGGGATGCTGGCTGGTGGCTAGCACCCTGGATGCTAGCAGGCTGGGAATCAGGCAGTTTGATCTATTATCTGAGGAGTTCATACAGAAAAGCCACATTTATAAGGACAGTTTCACTCACTCATCATCAACTCAACAACAACCACTCACACTCACATCGAAGGACAATGTAGAGTTGCTAATTAACCTAGCCTCCATGTCTTTGGAGGGTGGGAGGAATCCTAAGCACCCAGAGAGAACCCGCACAGACACAGGGAGAACATGCAAACACAGAAAGGCCTGGGTCGACTAAAAGGACAGTTTAAATAAGATAAATGGATTAATACAGTTCATATTGCTGAAATTACTCTTATTCATTTCCTTCATACAATCTTACACAAAATATGCAAATCCAGGGGAGTGTTGACTGAATCTTAATGTTTTGGCTGTTTTGGCTTGGTTTTCAGACTTTCAGGAACAAATTCACAGGTGGATGGCACTGCTTTTGCGCCTGCTAAACCTGCACAAATAAGACAAAAAGAAACTATTCTAAAAGCACCCTCAAAAGGTAAAATTCACCCCTAATTCACCCATAAGTGTGAAGTTATTAGCATCTTCAGAGAGTGGGTGGTGGGTCCCACACCCACACTTTCCAGTGATCATGGCAGCTGTGATTGTAGCCAGACAAAGCAATAGCACATCACAGTAAATCCTATGTGCACAGTTGGGACAGACAGCACAGACCGTACAGTACCTGATGTTCAGCACGAAGGAATAGAACTGGAAAACAACATCAAACCTACTGCTGTGAGAAGCAGAGACGATGGTTACACACTAGCCACTTTCATACAGTGATCTGGCAATAAACGCAGAAAGAATTTCTGCCAATATGCAGCATTCACTCATTCATTCTCCACAAAAGTCTGCTGCATAATCCCACAACCATGCATGCTTTCACATAGCGATCCGGCTTTCCCGAAAAAGACAATTACGAGTAACACATGCCGTGCCCTCTCTGTTACTACCAACGTTCCCGGCTCAGAAGTGGATCAAATCTGATCCCCCTTTCTGGCTCCGTATCCAATACTCCAGTAAAATAACGCAGTAACAGTCCAGCACAAAGTGGGAGAGAAAACAGCCCAAATTCATGGGGGAGGGGAGTGCACAGTTAAAGCATCCCAAAGACTAATCACTCTGGCAAATCTGATCATTTTCTTGATGACGCTGCTTATTCAACTTGTTCTCCTACTATTCTCTGCTCTGCTGCTCTCATGCTGTCTCCTCTCTCCTCCTGCTCTCCACTGCATTGTTTCCTCTCCTCTCCTGTCCAACAACAACAATAAGCACATAAATCGTCAAATAATCAAGATTAACAATACATTAATTTGACTAGATTTGTCCAGAGACATATTGTAGATATGTTTGAGGAAATTAGAAAGTAACTAGTTCCAGGGACCCTGCTGGTTCCACGTCACACCTTCCCCTTGTCTGTATGGACAATAGCTGGATTTGTGGGGCTTTCAAGCACAGTAAATTGCAAGTGCAAAACAGCTATAAGCGATTTCCACTTGTCAAAACATTGAATAGATTTTTGAAATCTGAGCAGGAATGCCATTCCCTCCTGACATTTACTCAAGGTCAAGACCAAGCATGCTTAGATTTACATTGACAACAACAGAGACAACTACATGCACATGAACACACACACACAAACGTGCACACATTCTTTCATCACAGAAGCATGATATTTATTTGCCTTTGTAGTGAGTCAGGTCTTGTCTTTAGTGTTAAGACATTGTCAGCACATGTCTGTTTGTCAGAAGTGTGTATCATGAGGTGATAATGATATTCATTGGAATAATGTTTGCGTTCCTCACAGCTCCTTACATTACATACCAAATACAGCTTCTCATCAGAAACATTCACACACACTCACCGACAGCACAGCCATCGGGAGTAACTTGGGGTTCAGAATCTTGCACCCATCACCTTGCACCTTGATTGGAGAAGCTGGGGATTGAACCACCAACCTTATCATTAATGGATGACCCACTCTACCTCCTAAGCCACAGCCGCGCGCGTGTTTATGTGTATGAGAGAGCTCTGTTATCAGCGGATCCTGTCATTAGACATCCTCTAATTGTTTTCTTGTGCTGACGCCTTCTTCCTGAGAACCAATAGGAAACCCCCCTTCCCCTGGACCTTGAGGAGCAACCACCCAAAAATAACACAGTCTTTTGCGCAGTGTGTGTGTGTGTGTGTGTGTGTGTGTGTGAGACACCATTTTCCAGGGGTCCACTGTTGCAATTTCCTCATTAAAATCATCCCATATTTCTGAGAATGTGCCTCTATTCAAGACAGCAAAGACGAGGTAAAAAGGGAAAAGTTACATTTATCTTCAATTCTGCTTTTTAGTAGTGCCAAAACGCTTCTATTTTGTCATTTGAACATTCAAAGAGCACAATTCAATCACATGAATGGAAATACACTGCTCAAAAAATTAAGAGAACACTTAAATCACACATCAGATCTCGGGGAACGAAATATTTATACTTTTGAATCTATTTTAATAATTTGTTGAGAACAAAATGACGTAACAACAGTCAATGCAAACCAAAATCACCAACCGACTGATGGCTGGATTCAATAATCAAACCGAAAATTAAATTCTAAAAATTTAAATCACAGGCTGATCCAATTTGTGTGACTTTCATCAAGACAACTCATAATGTGACTCAGTATGTGTGGCCCCAACATGCTTTTATGAGATGGCAGATGGTGTCCTGGGGGATCTCCTCCCAGACCTCGATTAGGGCATTAGTGAGCTCCTGGACAGTCTGTGGAGCTACTTGGTAACTTCAGATGCGCTGATACATAAGGTCCCAGAGGTTCCCTATTACATTCAGCTCTGGGGAACATGAGGACCAGTCAATGACATCAATGCCTTCGTTACCCAGGAACCGCCTACACACTCTGACCACATCAGTTTGGTCAGAAACGAGGACACCAGTAGCCCACTGGTGGTCATTTTGTAGGGCTCTGGCAGTGCACCTGTTGTTCCTCTTCGCAACAATTCCCACCATAACAAGCAGACTTCAAGCAGAACCTAGACTCAGTTTTTGCCCATCTGCCTCAACTGGTTGGGTTGAGAGAGAGAGGGGGAAAGAGAGTGACAGTGAGAAAAAGAGAGCAGGACAAAGGAGAACACACAGAATCCCAACACATAGAGATGTAAAATAATTGTAATGGTAGTTGTAATAGCACAAATATCAATGAAAATTCAGTAATAATAATAGCAATAGAAATAATAATAATAATTGTAGCAGTGGGTGTCAAGCAGGAAGCTCGCAAACACAGACCCAGCTGCAGAAAGTGACAGAAGGACAGAGGAGAGGGACGAGAAGCATAAGACTACGGGAGAGGGAAGAAAACAAGTTACTAACATGCATTAAGGGAATAATAATGCATACAGATGGAGAGAGAGAGGAGGAGAGAGGAGCTCAGTGCATCGTGGGAAGTCCCCCAGCAGTCTAGGCCTATAGCAGCATAACTAAGGGATGGTTCAGGACTCACCTGAGCCAGCCCTAACTATAAGCTTTATCAAAGAGGAAAGTCTTAAGCCTACTCTTAAATGTGGAGATGGTGTCAGCCTCCTGAACCCAAACTGGAACCTGGTTCCACAGGAGAGGAGCTTGATAGCTGAAGCCTCTGGCTCCTATTATATTTTGCAGATATGTCCCAGCACCCAGTATCCAGCGTTCATTGTGTCCAAGAGGGACATCTGACCATGTGTTAGGGTTTTGTAGTTTGTGTGAGCTAGTTGAGGACCCAAACGCTAAAGATAGAAGAAGATAAAGTCCAATGATTTATTAACCAAAAACAAGCACACTTACATTATTATTATATATATTATATATATTATTATATATATTATTAACAGTGGCTGAGTCCAAAAGTAAAGTCCAAAGAAGACAAGATGAAACAATAATCCACAAGCTGGACAGGCAGACAGGAACATGAGTCAGAGACAAACAGAGGTTACAGAGCATCCACAAGTTACAAACAATAAACCACAATGATCCCACACCGACTGAACAGAACACAGGCATTAAGTAGTGAGACAAGCGAGCGGGGCGGCAACATAAAACAGGTGGATCACATCAAGGAGAACAGAACAGGAAGCTAAACACAGACAGCAAACACAGACAACTTCAAAATAAAACAGGAAGTAAAGTACATGGGAACACTCCAGGACAGATCTACCAAAGGAAAACACAAAACTAATAATGAAACACAGACCAGGAATAACACAAACATGAACTAAAGCACAGAACTAAGAACTAAGAACTAAGGCACTGGGCTAAGAACTGAGGCAAAGAACCTAAGATAAGAGACAAGACAGATACTAAGTAAACCTAAACATGCGAATGAATAAAAACAAAACAAAGAGCATGGGCAAAACAGTAGACCAAAACAAGACAAGAATCTTTAACTCATAACAACCATGCATCATAAACTCTGACTCTTTGATTTTGTTTTTTAATCTTAACAGACCTTAAAGGAAAAAACCACAAGATTTATCTGGGCTGCTGTTGTCCCTGCTAGGCAGGTCATGAGATGTTCAGGTCCTGCAGGTAGTGTTGTAGTCAAGACTGCCCAAACCGAGACCAAGTCAAGACCAAGACTTTTAGGGGCTGAGAGCAGTCAGGACCAAGACCGAGGGAGGGCAAGACCGAGTCAAGACCAAGACCAGTTCCCTGCATTGCATGGCACGCTATAAAATGTGAAACGAGATCATAGGTACTTCTCAAAGTGATCTGAAAGATCCACTTTCCCGTTAAAACACCCACATACAAACACTAAGAGCTGAAATCAACGTAAGCATCGCAGGGAGGGGTGACAGTCGTTAATTAGGGTTATTGGTTGCATTTGAAGCAATAAGTTTTACTTCCAATCAAAGTTAGGATGTTAAGAAATAAATCAGACAACGCAAAAGCAATTTATTGATATTCCCAAAGTTATGGTCTTGACTGGTCTTGAAATAAAATCCAGAGTCCTCAATGTCCGAGACCGAGAAAAGACCGAGTACAAATGCGGTCGAGTCCGAGACAAGACCAAGACCATCAAAAAGTGGTCTTAAGACCGGTCCTAAGACCAAGACCAGTCTCGAGTACTACAACACTACCTGCAGGTTCAGGCTGCAATGGTCACATGTGGACCTTTTATAACTTTCAGACTTATTAATCAGTTTTAGAGACAAGGGCTTGATGTGAAAACAATTTAACAATACAAAACATTTTTAACTGAAGGTAATTTACCAGGATGCATAGAGTGACCGACTGGACTGAAAGAGAGAAGTGAACTGAAATAAACATGATTTAATTTTTTATGAGATTGATGAAAATGATCCTCATATATATTTTTTTTCCACCTAATTTTTCTAAGCAAATTTTTCCTGATTATGGGATGGGTTTAAGTGAAATTCTTCCTGTCCAGTCTTGTCTTTTGAATGTTTTGTCTTATACTAAATCTCAGTAGCTCATGTTTTCTTTAAACTGAAGAACAACATCCTAAAATAAGAAGTTTTACAATATAATTATTTCTTTCAAAATATAAAGTCCTCATTATTTATCTACTTTTTGTGTAGATATACTTTGCACAAGGGCCAAATTCATTACCATAGCTACCCTCCTGTAATTTTGTTAGGTACAGTAAATGTGCCTTGACCTAATGAGCAACGAAGTATTATCAAAAGGATTTCAACTGCCTCTTCAAACTTACCACTTTTTAGGTTTTTGTCTGAATAAAATGAGAAATGCCTCTGACTTCAGAAAAGTATAATATCTCAGTTTTATCCAAATATATAAAACATATATAAACACTTATTTTGTATCCATACACAGGAAATATCCATCCATCCATTTATTCTCTAAGTTGCTTATCTTATAAATATAAACATTTAGTGTAGTGGACATAGAATTCACTGCAAACATGGGTTCCTGTTCTTGGGAACTGCAAGGACTCCTAAAGTAAAAAAACATTCACGCACAAAAGAGCCATGACAACTTATTTCAGAAGACACTCTAAGACTGATTATTAATCATCATATGTGGGAGTGCAGTGATTTACCCAGTTAAGAATATAAGTAGGAATTAGATTCAAATAAGGAAAATATTAGATAGCTCTAATGAAATTTGAGATATCTAAGGATGCTACTTCCTCAGGAGGCGAAATGGATTATTTCTGATAAGAAGACTTTGGAATGCTCCATAATGTAATATGATGAATGGACAGTACCTGTAGCAGTGTGCAGTAAAGGATGACCGCAGGATGACAGTACAATCCATAGGCTGAATTCCGCGGCTCATGCAGGGGTCCTTCTAGCAGGTCAAATTGCAGCATGGAGCTTGGCAGACCATCAGAGCTCTCAGTAGGCCACAAACAGCAAACTGTTCAGCATTTAGGCAATCGAAGTCTTGATCCAGATGTTGTCGGCTTTAAATGTACACCTCATGTCGTTGAGGTAGTGTTGGGGATTCCACACCGGTCAGACAATGGTTGACTTGGCACAAACCTTGAGATTACACCTCTGTTAACAGATGTCATATATCTGAAAGAAGTTTGTGCCTATTGTGGAGGGAAACAGCCTTGCAGTCTCTGTTACTTGGTTTTATGGCACAGGCCTGAAACCAAGGAATGCTTTTGAAGCTGGACTCTTAATGGGGTCATCCAAAAAGAGGCTTGTGTGTGTGTGTGTGTGTCATCAGATGTTGTCTTTCACACACTATGCTGTGGGTCACTCTCAATGTACAATGGGATTGGCGAAGGTGAAGAGGTTAGCGATCTGGTTTAGGAGGAACAGGGAGAACATGCAGGATTAACATTTACATTTAATTATGGTAGGATGATAACTGAAAACTGAAACTGAAGGGTTAGGGTTAGACAAATTTGATGTCAAATTACAAATGAAACCAATGTAAGTGGAGGGAGTTTTTGTTTTTTTTCTAGTTCTAGTTTTTTAGTTTTTAGTTATTGGTTAATATTGTGGAACCTTTTAAACTATATACCGTAAGCACCTGTTGGATAAGTAGATGATAATGCACTCAGTGGAAAAATAATAAGTCAAGATACAACACAGAGTTGCAGCAGCACAGATGTCCACGCTTGGTTAACAATGTCAATATAGTATACCACAGAAACCTCAGCCCTGTGATTTGCTATTGGTTCAGTCATGAGATAGAGACTGCCCAGTGTAACTGACTATTATGTAAGCTCTTTTAGCCAGTGTGTGGGAGCTCTGCTGCTAAGTAGAAACAGCAAACACACACACACACACACACACAGTACATATACACATAGTAATATCCTGTTCATGTCCTGCATACTTACGTTTACCTTACACTGAGGGATTTCTACCCCTTTTCTATCCACTAATTACTTGTATTTGTCAGGTATATATTTTAAAGGCAACTAAAGTATTCTATTAAGATTTTGGGGACAGACAGCTAAAAAGGTATTTTTTTTCATAATTTCTGTTAGATACTGCTGATGATACTGCTGATAGTGTACACGTGTGCTATGCTATTGACCTGCCAAGACAGTGAAAACAACCTCTCATTACAACCCCATATGTCAGTATTTTGTTGACCTATGCATCCACCCTGATCTCCACCCTCTCTGGCCTTTATAACTCTATGATGTCGCCTGACTTCCTCCTTTGCTCTTGTCATGATTACTTTGGCCACTAGTGGGCTTTCTCACATGAACATAAACGTGTTTTAGGGCACCTGCTGAAACTGATGCTGTTGTTCTTCTAGGGACGACAGTCTTATAAAAAGAAATCTCCTGGTGATTTATTTGGAAAGCTAAATAATGATTGCAGCCCCGTAGCCAGAGGAAACATTTTGGACAGGCATCAGATTTCCTCACATGGGTCGTTTTATTTACATTTTTCCCCCAGTAATCTATAAAAACAATAACGGGAAATCGTGGAAATACTGTCAATACTGTTAATATTATAATTTTATTACAGGTGTTATGCAAAAGACTTTCATAATGCCCTTGCAACATAGCACCATATGATGATATGCCAGCCAAACAATGTGACTGTAGTAGAAAAATAGCAAGGTTAAGAAATTTAGTTTAGTTTCATTAAGATAACAACAGCACAGAGCCGTCACTCATGCTATAGCCATACTTTTGTGTGCTGCTGTTGGTGAAAGTTTGAACTTTATTTTGTTCACGCTAGAGCAGCTAAAGGAATCTGGTCCAAACATTCCTGCTACTTCAGAACAACAGCCCACAGACAAACTACAGGAAACTATACAAAATGTTAAAGAAAACCATCTGGAAAGCTTCCTGCTGGCAATAATTAAAGGTTAAGTGTGTAAGTTTTATTGACAGGTAGTGGTGAGGGTGGCAAATATTATTGTTATTATTATTGCCTGGAGCCAATCCCAGCTGACATCGGGCGCAAGGCGGGGTACACCCTGGACAGGTTGCCAGTCCATCGCAGGGCCACACATAGATGAACAACCACTCACGCTCACACCTAAGGATAATTTAGGGTTGCCAATTAACCTAGACTGCATGTCTTTGGATGGTGGGAGGAAGCCAGAGTGAACCCATGCAGACATGGGGAGAACATGCAAATTCCACACAGAAAGGCCGGGGCAACCAGGGTTTGAACCCACGACAGTGCTAACCACCGCACCACAGTGCCGCCCCCACTCCACGCAAATATTACCAAAATATCTTTTAATTGTTTTGTAGCGATAAATACATAATTTTAGCTTGTGGTAAAGCGGTGAAACGTTTTTTAACGGGCATTTACCCTGTTAATTATCAACTTACACATTTGTGTGCACAGCTGTGAAGCAATAGCCTACAAACAAACACATTTTATTTTTAATGCAAATTCTGAAAGTATAAGCATTATTGCTCAATTGATAGGCACACTGTCTCGTTATTGTAACACCATTAGCAGTAAAAATAAGAGTTTTCCACCAGAGCAGTAACATGTGAAGTTTAGCTGACTGATCTCAACTTTCTTGCTATACAGTTTTATTGCCAGTAATATTCAACAGCTGATTGCGAACGTAACCGATACATTTCTGTCCACGAGGAGGAACAACACGAGGAGGAAAACACCACAACAATCTCACAGCTCTGACCTAAACCCTAGTAAATGTGGACAGATTAGACTCGTGCTAAATAATACGTGTTTTCCTCCATTTGTCCAAATGTCACTTCCCTTCTTACTTCTAATAAACCAGATGACTCCTCAGAGACTATTTATTATTATTATTTCCTCTTCTTCTTCATACGATTCAACATAGTGACGGGCGTCTACACTGCCGGAATTACATAATAATAATAAGAACAACTGTAGTGCCGTTTGTCCGCTTTGGACTACCGTAGAACATGGCGACACAACATGGTGGGAGGTTATGTAGATAGAAATTGCTCATTCTAAGGTAATAGAAACATAGCTGTTCATTATGTAAGGTCTTTACACCACTGAAAACATAGATATGGATCTTATATTGCATTTCTGTCAATAGATCCTCAGAAATATTACACAGTGAACGTTTAAAACAAAAGAGGGAGAGGTGGGGTGTAACACAAGACAGAAAAAAAATCTATAAGCATAATATACTGCAGCTACTTGGAGTTGGGGGGGTTGCTGTGGTGCCCTGTCTTTGTATAATCTCCTCTGGGCCAGCTGCGCCTTATGTGCATGGCACATCAAACAGTGGTCAGTGAAACCTTTCCTCAATGCAATAAATTTTTACACTGTGGATGCACCATTAATCAGAGGTCAGTGGTTTGATCCCCAGCTCCTCCACTGTGCATTTCAAAGTGTCCTTGAGCAATATACTGAACCCGACCAGAGTGAGTGTGTGTGAATGTTAGTTCCATTCTGATGTGCAGTTGGCACCTTGCTTGTCAGCCACTGCCATCAGTGTGTGAATGTGTGTGAATGGGGTGAATGTGACATGTATTGTAAAGCGCTTTGAATGGTCTGAAGATTGGAAAGGCACTATATAACTCCAGTCCATTTACATTAATAGTCTCATTTTTTCATTTTACTTTCAAATTAATTTTGGGAGGTTGAGGGTTGTGTAATGGGAGGAAACACAATGTGCCATGGGCTTTGTATGCATTTGAAAATTGTTTAATTATCCATATGAACAACAGTTTCTACTTTTTTGTGAATTTTGAGGTGTTCAAATTGAAATAACTATGTTGCATACTGCTCTATCTGGTGGTTAAAGTTGAGGGAAAAACCACATTTTGTATCTGTACTATACACAAAAGCAGTGCAACAAGACAGTGTGTCATTGTGGTGGTTTTGAGTTTTGTGATTTCCTGTTTTATTTTGAATGTATCCTTCCTGTTGTCCTGTGTAGTTTGCTTCCTGTCATTGTGTTCCTTGGTTGATTGTTTGCCCTGCCCTGATGCATTCCACCTGAGTCTCGTAAAACACCTCCCTGTGTTCTTAAGTGAGTGTCTCCCAACTGTCTGTTTCTCTTCTTCCCATGTTGAGTGTTCCTATCTGTGTTCCATGTGTTCCACCCGTGTTTTGACTTAGGTTTTGGATTTCCTTGATTCTGGATTACAGCATTGGTTGCTTAGTTTGTACTGGAGATTCTTTGTCTAATGCACTAGCCTACATACTGTATATTATTACTCAGATTTGCAGAGAACCCCCAGCACAAAAACTTGTTTCAGTTTGCATTATATTTAGATTTCAGTCAGAATGCAGTTGTATTAAAATACTGGAAGGGTGCGTTCTTGTGCATGAGCAAGAATCTGGAAAGTTGGCTTTCTTCCCGATTGAGAATTTAACTTACATATGTACATCTAATGCTGTCTAGCAAACAAACAACAATGATATACATCTAACTTTGAGAAGCAGAAGTTTCATGTATTTGATCAGTATGAAAGTAGGTCCACCTACAAGAGTGTTCTCACTTATTATATAACTAGACCAAATGAGCAATATATGAATGTAATTTTAATAGACATGGTTGTGTAAACCAGAGGTTAACGTGGTTCTGTTGGCAGAGAGTGTGTGTGTTAGATGCAAGAACTGACTGCTTTTTTCACCTCCGTAACAAAGTTCTTGTTTTTGAAAACTTCTACAGTGGGAAAGAACAATGAGCAACACGCACACGCACACACACATACACACACACACACACACACACACACACACACACACACACATACACACACACACAGTAGTGTTTATTCTGTTATAGGAAGTAGTGCTCAAAACAAATCTGATAGCTTGATGGACATTGTATTCAAAACAATGTGTCCACACACGTGTATCTATATTTGTGTGCATGTTTTGTTTTTGCCTACTGCATGTGTGTGTCAGTAGAATATCTACAGTCCATGTGTTTCCATGTGCTTGTGTTCTGCAGGTCTTTGTCTTTGTGTGTGTGTACCTCTAATTATATCACTGTTCATTCAAATGCTATGAGAACAGTAGAACAGTGGAACAGTGGATTTTTCTGACAGTAAGCTTATGTACTGTATAAACGTACAAACACATAAACTGCATTCTGATTCTTCCTGGTGACTTTTTCTGTGTCTGTTTGAGAGGGGTGAAAATAATGGATGCCTGGTTATATTCCTTTTCCCATAAGGAACTGATCCTACTAACAAGTAATGTGTTTGTATCCAAAGCCTGACAGATCTTATTTCTGAAGTGCTGAAGAGCTCCATTGTTGTCCAAAAATTATACACAACACATCACTGAGCCACACCATTGCACAGGGTGGAATTTTCCTTTAGTACCATGAACACACACACTGTAATATATTTTGACACAATCCCACCTGTTTAAGTAAACTTTGCTAAAAAAAAATAAACTACAAGCCCCAGCCGTTAAAGAATTACCTGGGCCTTTAATAACAATTAGATATTCATGACCTTCGCTTCATGTCTTCAGTATAGGAACCAATGAGTGCTTCAGACAGGGTAAGCATGTCACATAAGGAAGGATCCTTTCAAAACAAAACAGAAAATAACAAAACTCAAATCCAAAGCCATGACACATCTCTTTAAGTAAGTTTAGTACTGAAGTGTGAAGATTTATATTGCTGTCCGAGGGCTTTATTTTGCTTTATTTTGGTCACACTCTTTCTTTTTTTTAGCACAAAAAAGTCAACGATACTGCTCCATAAGTAAGCATTTTCACGGTCCCAAAGTATTAGTGGAGAATTGTCTGGATTAGTATTGAGTTCCAAATATATGTTCTGTTTCTACAAATGCAACAAACATGGCACCATTAATGATAGATGTATTTAAAATCTAGCTTTTATTGTCCACTTTTTGACCCAAACCCCATTCAACAAGAACAATCTGGTCTGAGAGGGTGACTGAGAGTATTTTGCAGTCTACTGTTTTATATGTGCTTCTACTTTTAGGTGAAAGTAACGGTACTGATCCAATGGTGTTACACACAATTATCTGAAAGGATGATGAGAGAAGAGCACTACAAACAATGTTTAGTATCTTATTAAACACATTATAAACGAACAAAGAGGGGAGTTGGTTATCCCTGGGCCTTCAGTGTTAGATGTAATCAGCTGGTCGGGCAAGAATTCCTGGGGCTACTCATTAGGGGTGTGGAAAATAATTGGATTTTAGATGCGGACTTGGACGATTATGAATCAATTCACAAATGTCAATAATCGATTATCTAGAGGTTAATTGATAACGCAATGTTGACAGAACAAAAAAGGCGGAACTCGGAAATGCTAAAGTGCAGCTCTGGAGATGTGTGGTTCTCCCTGTTCGTTACAGACAGACAGCTGTTGATTGAGTGACTACTGCTACTATACTTTCACATGTTCAATAAAATCAATGCACAACTTACGTTAATGATTTTAACCCGCACACCGGTGCAGCACAGTAGCACTTAGCTAGCGTCCTCTCCTCATTCTTCAAAGGACAGCTACGTGACAGGCGGCAGTAGGTGACGGTGAAAGCAGAGGAAAACATGAGCGCTGCGTTTCAGTCTGGTAGTAAATGTACAGTGTAGGTCACTGTGTGTCCGTTAATTAAAGTCCAACTTCTGGAAAAGTTAATGCAGTTAGCGCTTACATTAGCTAACATCTACTCTTCAGACTGCGGTCTGGCAGCTGAGCAGGACACTTTTTTGCTGCATCCACATATCAATTACAAAAATTAATGAAATGCCGTTTCTCAAGGCCCACGGTGCTCAATACAAGTTACAATAATCAACTTACATGACAAGACACAAACATGCAACTACACTAGACAAGACAAAAAAAAGGAACAGATATATAAGGTGGAGTGAACGTGGTTTGGCTGGAGCATTATAAAGTGCGTAGTTCAACACTTACATGACTCTATACTAATAACAGCAGCATCAGAAATAAAAATAGCAGCAGCAGAGTTCAGTAATAATGCTGTAATTATGTAATAATGCTATGTAATGTTAGCTACATTTATATGAAGGAACATTAAATATAGCACTGGATTGTTGTTAAATACTTTGCTATAAAAGTACTAAGTAGTTACACAGTGAGAAAAATACATCTTTATCCAATTTGTTTTACAATCGCATCATAGCCTCATAATCGTAATGAGGTGCCTAGAAATTCCCACACTTGAGGTTATGCATCGTGATGCATCGAGGTGAATCGTTGACCTGATAATCGTAATCGAATCGAATCGTGAGAGCAGTGAAGATGCACACCCCTACTACTCATTTCAAATGATGGATGATGTGGATTTGGTTTGAGACGGAGGGCGCTCCTCTGTCAAGCTGCCATTAGATTGATGACATCACTGGATCAACGTGGAAGAACTTAGACTGGTCTTGATAGGACCTTGTACCTCTTCTTCTGACCTCTGGGTGCCTGCTGGAAAGAGGATCTGTTTACGAAGGCATGTGTCTCACTACATGGCCAATCCCTCTGAGTTGGTGGTTTATGATTGTGGTGACAATCCAGTCAATGTTTGGTTTCTTATAACACGTTTTTCTTTCCAACTGATACTCAGGGTTTTTTCACAGACATATCTGGTGGTAGTATTCCAGGGGCTCTGATGTGTTTGGTGTAAAAGGCCTGTACTGGCTCGTGCTTCACTCGCATGACGTGAGGCGTCTTTTACACGGTGACTTCAGCCCCCCCAAGTCTCCACCCTCACTGGCAGACAGACAGTGGTTAAGAGCCATTTTGAACTGCTAGCTTAATGTTAGCTTACAGACTCAAAAATGGATTTAGTGTTATGCAAACCTAGTGGGACACACTTCAGTCCATCATCTGGGTCTATAAAGTTGCTTCCACAGGCTGTTCACATTTGGAACCACATATGGACTGCTACAAGGACTCTACAGACATATACACACAACACCACACAGAGAATGTGGTCAGCGTAACATCTAGCCTGCAATAATAAAACACACACACACACACACACACACACACACACACACTGACTGCCGCACTGCCCCATTCTGTATTTCTCTCTCTCTCCTTCCCTCTACCTTCATCTCTTTCTTTTCACATACACACACAGACTCTGTCTGCCCTCCCACTCTGACTTCTAGTTTGCTGCGCAGAGCAGAGTTGAAGAGCAAAGGAGCAGAGCTGTTTCACCACAGCTGGAGCTGGAAAAACTACTACCAGTCCGTATGTGTGTGTGTGTGTGTATGTGTGAAAACAGAGAAAAGGGAGAGAAATCTTGATATATGTTGGTCTGGATGTCTGGAACAGGATAAGTTGATGATAAGGATCATGATGGTGATGAAGAAGCAGCTGCTGTGGACAGACTGGAGTTGCGGCTGGATGTTGTCTTGTCTTACTGGCTTTGGATACCGTGAGATTACTGCTTTCTCTGGAGGGATTTACATTTATGCCTGTGTATGTGTTCGAGCCTGGAATGTGTTAAGATGAAGAGTATCAAACATGTTATAGGTAATGTGCATGCACACACAGACACACACACACACACGCGCACACACACATACACACACACACACATTGCCAGCCATGCTTCTCTCTGTCTGCATGGTGTCATCGTTTCTCCATTTTATCAGTGTTTTCCATTAGTCTGCTGGTTAGGTGATGTAGTTTAAAAAGTATTTCCTTTACTCTGAAATGGCTGATTTTCAGTTTAGTCTTCACACTGTTATGTTTAGGCCATGCCCATACCTGCCAAGATTTAAGTTTCAAAATATGGGTGTTTTTATGGCTACATAAAAAGGGGTTAGTTTAATTGGTATTTGGTTTAGATTTTTAGGTGGAACGCCGTCCTGCCCTGACATTTTGACAACAGTTAGTCAGCGGCTGACGGATGGGTTGAAACTGTATGTAGTGTGTATCGATTGTGTTTCATTGATGATCTGGAAACTTAGATCTGTGTATGACGAGTATTAACAGTAGGGCTGCTCGATTATGGCTAAACACATGACAATTATTATTAGCATTTATTGAACTTTTAAGACTAAATTCTCGAAACAGAATGAGGAACAATAATTGTTTTATCTTGATTATCTTGTTTTCATAATTTTTGGAAGGCAAAATCGTAATCTGAAGTGACTGCAACTTATTCTTCAGGGGCAATTGAGCTCGTCACAATTAAGTCCACAAAACGGTATGATCACTTTTATACACTGTTTACAGTTCATGATCACTATTTAATACGTATATTATCCACATTAGAGCAATGACATATTATTTGATGTGCTGAATGTGTGGCATGGATTGATCCAATATGAATGTAATTCCCAGGAATACTGGGATAGTTGTTTACAAAGCGCTAATTTCACTCTGAATTCTATGAGAGAACGTACAGATTAATATTAATACAATAATCTTTATTTTTAAAGCACTGTTTTAAAATCCATATTACACAGGGCAGAAAAATAAAGTACACAAGTCATAAAACCATCAGTTTTTATTCACCTACACGTAGATGAATAAGTGCTTCAGAAAGATCATTCAGCAGAGAGTCTGCTAAGTATGAACTCCGTTTGTCACACTGTCCAGGCCTTTCAAGAGGCTTTCCAGCTTTCCTCATGGGACCATAGTTGTGGTTAGACTGAACAGGAGTAGCTTCCCAACATAGAAACAAATAACAGCTAACTAGGTTGAAGCTAATTGTAGTTGTCCAAAACATCTACAGAAACCTTGACACAGTTACTTTCTCAAATCATCCCTTAACTTAACTTAAAGTCTCAAGAAAATCATCCCACTGTTTCCATTAGTGTTTTAACCGTCTATGTAAACAACCTGACATCTGCTTATATGAGCGTTTCTTGCAGCTTCAGTCCTCTGGCAGTTTCTAAGAACAGGGTGTTTCATACATTACGTCTGTCTGCACCACAGCTTAAATGCCTGGCTCTGGTTTCATAACCCTGCTGTTACAGCTACAACATTTCCTAGATCCTCTGCCCCATCCCTCTTAGATAGATAGATACCCTGTATTGAGCAGGTTTTTCCCAATTTTCTTTATCCTTAAAAATGTATTTATAATTTGCCACCAGGATCTTATATTCTGCAGCTTGACTGATTGTACAGGACAGATTGTCCAGTTATACCTCATGATTCTCGTGAAGCAGCAAAATTATGCTGATTGGTCCAGATGGATACTAAATAAATAAAACATACAACTCAAACTGTTGTAGTACAAACATTTTTTAGCCATGTGTTCCCTTTTCAGGTTTTGTACTTTAAATTGATTTTATTATCTGTGTTTACATAAGCCTAAATAGTGAATTGACATCCAATTCAGTTTTATTTAAATATCACAGATTCATAAGAGAAGTTCGAGAAGTTATCTCATTGCACTTTTCATATAAAGCAGGTCTAGATCCTACTGTAATATTATTAACAGAGATCCAATAATTCCCACCATGAGCAAACACATGTGACAAGGAGAACTCCCTTTTACAGGTAGAAACCTTGAAGAGAACCTAGCAATAATAATGATAATAATAAAATAGAACTACTGGTAGCGGCCGTGGAGCAGGTCCATGGGGGCAATCTATACCTATTGCAGCATAAATATAGCTGGGCATACACTGTATGATTTTAGAAATGGTCCACATTTCATCTCATACTGTACAAATTGTCGGTCATTAAGCCTAAGCACACTACCTGAAAACTCACTATGTACATGCATAAAACAGCCCATCGGCCCCAGCAGACCTTTCTGGCTACTGACAATAATCAACAAAGATTTGTTTGAAAGCTCAAAAGCAGGTAGAAGTTTGTTTGCTGGCAATAATACTTACAAAACAGAAACGTGCTGCTTTAATCGTCTGTGCTATCCTGTGTGCCAAAACTTCTGAAAAAAAGAACTGTTGGTGTGTCTAGACTAGATGGCTAGGAAGACGTGGCTTCTCCGTTTTGCAGAGAGAATTAGACTTAAGCTAGCTACGTTTAACTGTAGAGATTGTTAACTTGGCTAGCGTTGTGTTGCCATGACACTTTCAGATGCCGTTAGCAGTTCGCGCAGGCGCAGTGAGAAAGAAAGGCACTGATCTGTGCGTCTGATTGGTCATAAATTACAATCTACCAAGGATTTCAGAGTGGAACACACAGCAATAGAAGCAGTGTTTTTAATATCCTTGGTAGGTCAGCAGACTCAGATACTAAGAACAGAGGAACGTTTATATTGACATTAAAGGCCGGTCTCACTAGCAGTGATTGTGCTCTCCTTCTCCTGTTTGTCCCCACCTCCACCAGTACGCAACCTAGCCAAGCATGTTTTAGAGTAATAAAGTACAGTCCGGATTAAAGAATGTCTTTATTCTCAGTGACAGAGAAAGGTTTGTTCATTGTGCACTGAGCTTAGAGCTTCAGGCTGCAGCCACAATAATCATTAAACCAGAGCAGGGTAGGGTGTAATGCATGGATACACACACACACACACAGACTGACTTATAGCCATGTCTGAGAATGCTTTGTTCTAGTTTCCCATAGGCTATATATCACATATGAACCCCAGTCAGAAATGGATAGTTACAGAATAGTCTACATGATGTGCGGATATGATCAAAGAATATTTTCTAAATCAGGTATAAAACAGCTCATAAATCATGTGACTCTAAAGCTCAGCAATTTTAATTTTAAACTTACAAACCATTTCCATAAGATGAAAATGGTTTGTTAGTCAAAAATTAAAATTGCTGAGCTTCTGATTTCTGCGTTCATCACAGTATCTGTTAAGGTAGAGGTGAGGCATGAGGATGGTATTGTCGACCAGTTATTGACTCTGACCATCATCTGAGGCTGGTAAATAAGACTGAATTGCCGTTTTGTTTTCAAAGATATTTTGCGGGGCTTTTTGCCCTTTTTTTGAATAGGATAGCTGAAGAGAGACAGGAAATGTGGGAGAGAGAGAAGGGATGGCATGCAGCAAAGGGCTACAGACTCGAGCCAGGGCTGCTGTGATAAGGACTCAGTCTTTGTACATGGAGAGTGTGCTCTACCATGTGAGCTAACCGGTGCAAAAAGATATTCAAATGATATTCACTGGGTCTTATGTCATAGATCAAGATCTAAAATTATGAGCATTTTTGACTTTGGAAAAACAATCTTGATTCAAAGGGCTACTTGCTTTTTCCAGTTTCCACTTTCTTGGCAGGGGGATTTAGCTTTATCATTATTCTTATATAAGATAGTAAGTGGACCTTCACTTAATATCGTTGATGTGAACACAAACATTAATGTTTCAGCACTAAAGACATCATAACACCAATTTAGACAATCAGTGGAATTTTGACAATGTCCAAACACAGTGGAGAGGCCCATTCCTCAAAGTGTCATGAAATTCCAACAATGAAATCAACAAAAATAACAGCAGAACAGAAGAACCCAGTGATACATGTAATAACAGATGTGGAAATTCACTTTTAAGAACAAACTAAACGGAGGAAGAAAATGCACAAAACACTGTGTTCAAAAGGGAGGATCGGACAGAGGATCTGCCGTGACGCTGAAATGAAGCAATGTGAAGTAAGATTTGTCTTCAGTACGGTCAGAGAGATATGTCGGTTTTGAGAATTGTAATTTCTGTGAGTCAACTTACAACAATATCATTCGTGCCTGTTGCAGTTTTTGTCATTGTTTTTCTGGCTCAAGCACAGGCGGATGACGTCTTCTTGTTCCCACCTCCAAAGCGATTGGTGAAAGAGCATCAGTCATCACACCACCATCATTTTTGCTGTGCTGATCATGAATCCTTTTGATTGTAATGACCTTTTGCTCTCCTTACAGATGAGATCATGCAGCAGGATATCAGGCCCCTGCTGGCTGTAGACATCATAGAGCAGCTTCATCTCCAGTTTGCCTTGCTCTCAGGTATGTATGTAACAAGCCTCTGCTGTACCACTGTCCTGATGTCCACACCTTTAGTTTCCAATGTAGAGGTTGTGTGCCTATTCATTTAAATGGAGGGCTGGGAAACATCAAAAGCCAAACTTCCATCATAATAGCAAGTTATTAGTGCGAAACAAGACGTAACATGCAAATTGGCAAAGGCAAATGATATCATTTTGAGTTTCACAAATTTACGGGTAAAGTGAGGTACATCAAACGGTATTTCATGTTGTTATATAGTAGCCAAAGTGGTGGTTATGTAGGCAGTAAGCATTTGACGGCTGCAGCACCTCGTGTTTTTGCAAGAAAGCAATACTTGACTTGAGTTGAAAAAATTTCATCTGGAGCAGAAAAGTGAATTTGTTATATTTGTTGAAATTATCTACATACATCTTAACAGCAAACAAAACATTAAATGTTCTGACACACACAAACAAATCCCATATCTGAGGCTGAAAGCACGGCTTACTTGATTTGGTGCACTCACTCTGTATGAAACTGTGTTTTGGGGAAGTGGCTTTGGAGGGAGGTCTGAAGGAGGGTCTGCTCCTTGTGGTCCAATGTTGACGTCTTCAGCTTTTATCTGATATGCCTGTCTGGTCATCTGTTGTGCCTTAAATTTGAGGTTGTAGTGCAAAGGTGGTGGGAGTCACATGTTTTTCCCAACTGACTTTCGATCCATTGCTCCCAGTGATATTTTATCATGGAGTCTGCTGACATGAGCCTGCGTGTCTTATTGATATATCTTTTTCAGATCCCAGATACACTGAGCGCTGTTCACTACTTCTGTCATATGACTCTTCTTTGGGAGTGAAATGATGCCCTGAATGTCTGGTTGTTTTTGCTGGCATCTGTGTGGGCAGAATCTTAAGTCTTGGCCCCCTTTTCTGTGTTAATTCTTTTTCTAGCTTTTTGGCACTTGTAGGAGCCCATGTCACCTTATGTACCTATGTCTCTGTTCTCTTGCTTGCCTTCTTGTTCAGTGTAAAGAGATTTTCCACTTCTCTTGCTGTCTGCATCTGGATGTGTTAATAGTTAATACTTTCCCCTCTTCTTTGCATCTCTAGAAAGAAATCTGCCTTGTCCAAAAAAAGTAACTTAGGTTATAAAAAAAAAAGCTGCTGATTATTGCAGTATAATTGATAATATTTATATTCTAAATTGTCGCTGGCCACATGATTTTTGTTTCCCTTCATATAAATAAAGACATTTCCACCATAAACTAGTGCAGAAAATGTCTCCAGAATGCAGGAAAATTAGGGGTTTAATGCTCAAAATCTTCTATGCGAGGACCCCCCAATCGCATGGCCTATTTCATCAATGAATATTTCTTCTAAATAGCATTGGAGTACCTTGTTGTCTTCTTTTCGTGACTCCAATATTGGGCATTATCACGTCTCGTGGACTAAGTGTTTTGTCACACCCCTAATATGAGCCCCTAAACGTCCCCAACACTTTTCAACAAAAAGTGACGTCCTTGCATGGAACAATGAAAATAGAGATAGAGAAAGACAGAACCCCAAGTGTGGAGATGTGAGATGACTATGTCAGGTTCTCTGTGATGCTGTTTCCCAGAAACCTAAAACTGTTCACATGCTCCACCTCAGCTCCACTGATATAGACAGGAGTGTTAATCTTCACCTACTTTTTCCTAAAATCAATGATGAATCAGCTCCTGGCGTTGAGCAGTAGGTTATTCTCTGAGCACCACTCTGCAATCACCAAGACTGTGGATTTCCTCCAGGCAAGAAGTCTCATCTTTGTTTGAAATCCGGCCAATGATGGTGGTTTCATCAGTAAACTTAACAAAACAGTTCTCTCCATGTCGGGGGAAGCATTCGTGGGTGTACAGAGTGAACAAGAGGAGGCTGAGCACACAGCCCTGGGGTGTCTATCCACTATCTGGGTTCTGTCTGTGAGGAAGTCCAGTATCCAGCTGCAGAGTGTTGTATTTAAACCCAGAGTGCTGAGTTTGCTGATCAGTTTCATGTGGAGATTGTGTTGAATGCTGAGCTGAAATCCACAAACAGCATTCTGATGTAGGGGTTGTTTTCTCAAGGTGTGTGAGGGCTGAGTGGAGGGCAGTGGAGATGGCATCCTCTGTGGATCTGTTGGTTCTGAAAGCAAACTGCTGAGGTTCCAGCCTGGCTGGGATGTTGTTCTTTATGTGCTGAAGAACCAGTTTCTCAAAGCACTTCATCAGAATAGGGGTGAGAGCCACAGGGCGGTAGTCATTCAGACTAGACACTGCAGACTTTTTAGGTACAGCAACAATGGTGGCAGTCTTGAAGCAGGTGGGAACCCTCTGCTGAGACAGTGAGATGGTGAAAAACATAGCTGGTTGGCACAGGTTTTTAGTACACGGCCAGGAATGTTATCAGGCACAGCTGATTTGCTCATGTTACCTCTCAGCAGGACTCTTCTCACATCTGCTGTGGATACTAACAGAGGCCGGTCCTCTAGAGGTGGAGTAGACTTTTTTTCAGCCGACTCTTTGTTGAGGAGACGAAAGCGAGCCTAAAAGGTGTTAAGTTCATCTGGTAATGTGGCCTCACACATGATGAGCTCCTGCTTTTGTAGCCTGTCATGTTTTTGATGGCCTGCCACATATCTTTGGTGTTGTTGTTGAGGTTTCTCTCCAGTGTCTGCTGATGTCTCCGCTTTGCCTCCTTGATGCCAGCTTTCAGTCTCTCTGGCGGTGCTGTAAGCTTCATTTATCACCCGACCGAAAAGCAGCTTTTTTGGCTCCGGATAGAGCCCTCACCTCTCCTTTAATCCAGGTCTTCTGATTGGGGAATGATTTTATTTATATTTATTTATATACATTTGCTGATGCATGATGTCACTGATGATGTATTTTCCTCAAGGTTGATGTGGCTCTCCTGGGTGGCGGCCTCTCATATATCAACAAATGCCAGTCTGTAGAGCTGCTGCTGCCTCATCTGTCCACACCTTGACTGATTTTACTGTTAGTTAAATAAAGAAGGATGACGGAGGGCTTTGTAGCTGCCAGGAATGGTACTGCTTCCCATCTTAACAATAAAAATTCCACATATGGTAAACATTGTCCATCCACTTTGACTGCATTTGAGCACCAACATCATTATTATAAACACACAGCCCGCCTCCTGAGTTCTGTCTGTGCAGAACACGCTCCGCCTGTCAAGTTTAACAGCTTGTTCTGGTATGTTGTGGTGTGACCAGGTCTCAGCAGTCTCTGATTTCCCGTTTCTGAGTTAGTCTTATTTCATCCATTTTATTTTCCTGCCACCATACATTAGCCAGATGTAGGCTGGGAAGTGCACAAGACTCAGGTCCGACCCGGGTTGGCTTGACTCTTATCCCCACTCGCCGGCCTTGGCCTTGGCACAAATGTCGCTGTAGAGAGGCACAGCATTTGTTAAAGCCTGTAGCAGTTGTTGTTCTATTATTTTCTTTTCTCACACTGTGCTTCATTACAGTGGCAGTGGAGTGGCAGCGAATACAAATCAGATGACTGCATGGATTTATCTCAGTCAGGCAGAGAAACAGTGAAAGTGATTTTCTAACCTCATGTCCTAAATATAAAACATTAAAAGATAAACACCCAAATATATCCCCCGAATTCGAATTTATATCAGACACACAGAAACTCCCCTATTACTTACCCCTATATACACACACTCACACACACACTGTTATGGTTTTATTTAATTCATTATACATATATATATAAAAAATCCCCCTCTCACCCCTTGCCGTGTGGTATATGTCATCCTCAAGCTCTGGTCCTCTACCAGAGGCCTGGGAGTTTGAGGGTTCTACACAGTATCTTAGCTGTTCCTAGGACTGCACTCTTCTGGACAGAGACCTCTGATGGTCACAGCCCCCAGTGCTCCGATTACCACTGGCACCACTGTTGCTCTTACTTTCCACATCTTTGCTAGCTCCTCTTTCAGCCGTTGGTATTTCTCAAGCTTCTCGTATTCCTTCTTCTTGATGTTGCTGTCGCTTGGGATTGCCACATCTATCACTGCAGCCTTCTTTTGCTGTTTGTCAATCAACACGATGTCTGGTTGGTTAGCCATCACCAGTTTGTCAGTCTGGATCTTGAAGTCCCACAGGATCTTAGCTCAGTCATTCTCAACTACCTTAGGAGGTGTCTTCCATTTTGACCTTGAGACTTCCAGCCCATACTCATGGTAGATGTTCCTGTACACTAAGCCAGCCACCTGGTTTTGGCATTCCATGTACACCCTCCTGCCTTCATCTTACACCCCGCTGTTATGTGCTGTACTGTCTCAGACACATCCTTGCACAGTCTGCACCTGGGGTCCTGCCTGGTGTGGTAGACCCCAGCCTCTATTGATCTTGTACTGAGTGCCTGTTCTTGTGCCGCCATGATTAGTGCTTCTGTGTTGTCCTTTAGTCCAGCCTTTTCCAGCCACTGGTAGGATTTCTTTGTCTGCGGTACATGCCGTGCAGCGGCTTGTCCCTCCATGAAGGTTCTTCATCTTCCTTGTCCTCACCCTCGGGTTTATGCTGCCTGAGGTATTCACTAAGCCCTTCATCTTTGGGGCCCATCTTCCTGATGTACTCCTGGATCTTTGTCGTTTCATCCTGGACAGTGGTCTTGACACTCACTAGCCCTCTGCCTCCCTACGCTTGGTGTACAGTCTCAGGGTGCTGGATATGTGAGGATCTTTCTTGTCTTGATGTCAGTGGCCTCTATCTCCTCCTTTTGCCAGTTTATTATACCAGCGGGGTATCTGATGGCTCAGATCTTGTTTTTCCCATTCAGCTGACTTTTCAGGACCTGCCTCACTCTCTGTAGGTATTTGGCTGTGGCGGACTTCCTTGCTGCCTCCTCATGGTTTCCGTTAGCCTGTGGCACCCCAAGGTATTTGGTCCTGAACATCTACAATGTGGCCTTCTGGTAGTTCAATCCCCTCGGTTCTGATCGTCTTCCCTCTTTTTGATACCATGCGACCACACTTGGTAGTGTGGATCAGTGAGTCGATGTCTCGCTCATTTCTGGCATACAGCTTGATGTCATCCATGTAGAGGAGGTGAGTGATGGTTGTTCCACTTTGGAACCGGTAGTCTTTGTGATGATCTGGCTGAGGGGGTTCAGGCCTATGCAGAACAGCAGCGGGGATAGTGCATCACCTTGGTATATGCCGCACTTGATGGTGACTTGTGCAGTTGGCTTTGAGTTGGCTTCCAGACTTGTTTTCCACAGCCCCATTGAGTTCTTGATGAAGGCTATTAGTGTCCTGTTGAACTTGCACATTTCCAAGCATTCCAGTATCCATGTATGTGCCATTGAGTCGTAGGCTTTCTTGTAGTCAATCCAGGCTGTGCACAGATTGGTCTGCCTGGTCTTGCAGTCTCGAATGACTGCTCTATCAACCAGTAGCTGGTGCTGACAGCTTCCATGTTGTGCAGAGGCAGGTTATTGGCTGGTAGTTGGCAAGTAATTGGCTGGTAGTTGGATGGGATTGTTCCCTTCTGGGGATCCTTCATAATCAGGACTGTCCGTCCTTGGGTTAACCATTCTGGGTGGGTCCCATCCATCAGCAGTTGGTTCATTTGTGCTGCCAGGCTTTCATGGAGTGCAGTTAGTTTCTTCAGCCAGTAGGTGGATCATGTCAGGGCCTGGTGCTGTCCAGCTCTTCATACCTGCCACTCTTTCTTGGATGTCATTGTAATGGTTACTGGATCTTGTTCTGGGAGATTGCTGTGATCTGTTCTTAGATCCTCTAGCCACTGAGCATTGGTGTTGTGGGATGCCTCTTTCACACATACGTTCTTCCAGTACTGTTCAGTCTCAGCCCTGGGTGGATCTGATCTTGTGTTATTAGATCCACCCAGTTCATTGAGAGTACACTTTGGATGGTTCAGTTGAGAACATCCGGTTTATTCTCCTGGCTTCTGCTTCTCCCGTGTATCTCTTTAGGCGGGTAGCCGAGCGCTGAGTCTTTGTTTGGCAGTCTCCAGAGCCTCAGGTATCGACAGCTTGTGGTATTTCTTAGGTAGCCCCTTCTTTGCACCTTTCTGTAGCTCTGAGAGCTGACTAACCTCTCTTCATGTTGAGTGATTCTGTGCCGTAAGGGCTTGTTGTTACTGGGGCTTGGGACCCAATCTCTGAGTGTGGGGATAATGATGACATCTCCCCGCTGATCTGTCGTCCTGGCTCCCCCTTGCCGTAGCATATTTGTTGTACCTCATCAATATCTAGTTGTGATAGGAGCTGCCATTTGCGGATGTTAGAACACTGAGCTAGCAGTTGTTTCTTTGTCAGTGTTGATGATGGGTTTCGAAGCATCCATATATCCCACAGTCTCTGCATATAACACCTCTCACCGGGATTGCTTGTGTAGTAGCACTGCATCAGATCCATATTTTCTGCTCTAGTCCATGAATGTCTTGTTCCAGTAGCCCATTTGTCATCAGGTTGCTCTGGTGACGCGGACCTTGTGGACCCGGGCGACGTCTGACGTCTTGTATTTGTGGTTTTACTCATGCATGAGGTTGGCAAGTAGCATTAAGGACCTTGCCTAATGGTCAACCTGGATACCCCTGCCCTGACCGGGAAACGAACCCACGATCACCTGTACCAAAGTCAGTGACCACTGAGCAAAATAATGATGTAATATTTTTTCCTTACAATAACAACAAAGCAAGATTAAATCAATTGAAATGGTTCAGGTTTCAGAGCAAAAGTGATGTAATATTTTTTTTCCTTAATTGTTTATTAAAAAGGAATCCAATCTCGCAATCTCCGTTGTGATCTGGCACTTTAAACCCTCTTTAAACATACAGGACATTACTAAAAAAGAAATGACACTGTAAAACGTTCAAAGGAAATGAAACACTAAGTTAGTAGCAGTGGTTTGAGAGAAGAAAGGGAGGAGTGTGTGTATGTGATTGTGTACTCCCAGCAGAGGGAGACAGAGAGGCAGTTAATGTATGTGCATGTGTGTGTGTGTGTAACCAGCAGCCCACCTCCCTCAAGCAAAGACAGCGAGAGCACCCTCAACAACAATGCCCACAGAGAGCCCCTCTGTTTGCCACTCCTTAGCAGAACATTATGCCTCCTTCCTACTTTCCACTGTCATCAAGCACTAATGTCTGTGAGAGACTGTGCTGAGTGTAAAGAGATATTTTTTGCTGGAGTTATTTCTGAAATATCTGAGTTACTGCTGCATGCTCTGGGGTGTAAAATGCAGTCTCTATTTTACACTAAATCTTTTGTCTGTCAGAATATTTATCCAATCTACTTAGCCAGGCATCAGCACATATTCCCATGTTCAGTGTAAATTGCATGTTTTCAATTGTTCTCATCAGTCACATAATATGAAATGATGCAATAATGGTGCAGGACACCACAGTGGAAGGCCCATTCGTGTGATGACGTCTCCAGTGTGTTGGTCTCTGTCTTGAACGACTCCAAGTGCTCGCTCATTAGTTTGAACCCATGCACGAGCACATGCTTAGAAAGAAAGTGTTTTTCTGTTGCAGGAGGGCGAGGGAAAGATGGCGCCCCCATTATCACCTTCCCAGAGTACTCAGGCTTCAGCGAAGTGCCAGAGGAAGACTTCCTCAATGTTGTTACTTACCTGACCAGCATCCCCAGGTACACACACACTCTCATACACAAACAACTTTGCTATTATTGTGGCTATCCTCACACACTCTGACTCTTACACTTCAAGTCAGCCGTTACCCAAAAGGCTGCCTCACTTTTTGCACTGGACATCAGCAAAACACTATGTGCAAGACCTCCATTTAATCAGACACTCCAGTATTACAGAATCACACCGAACAGGTTTTCATGTACAGTAATTTACTCAAATGGATGAGCTCTGCATGTTCAAGAGCTGTACACCAGACACACACATGCACAAAGCAGCTGTCCAGTTACATGTCTTCTCTGCCTCCTGTCTCCAGCCTGGATGCTGCCAGTATCGGCTTTGTTATCATCATCGACCGGCGAAAGGACAAATGGAGCTCCGTAAAGGCCTCTCTATCCAGGATCGCTGTAAGTTCTCTAAGACACATTTTATCAAATCACCTTATAAATACATACAAAGTACAGTATGTACAAACTTAGAGTAAAGCTATTTTTATCTGATAATGCAAACAAGCCCCAACCAAGCAACCACGCAAACCACCATTTGCAGACAAAATGCATATTTAATCCTGCAGTTGAAGCTACATAAACAATATTCCTGCATCTTCTATGTGCACTTGGATGTTAAAAAGCATTTCTTTTCATCTGAGACCCTGTGTTAAAAAATGAATATGCTCTATGAGCACATTTATCCTGCCTTTGCACCACTAATGTTAAGGTGGAACAAGCTTTATGATAAGTCATAAATTCAATAATCTTTTGTACTCTTTCTCCTATTATAAGTGGGTAATTTGTACAGTGTTTCTCCTTCATACCTCATGGGTACCATCAAACTCATAACTAACTATATCGGTAGATAAGTTTAAATCTGTAGATGCAGGTTAAATGTACTTAATTTGGGGTGCCCAGATGTTTATGAGCCCATTTTACACTGATGGCACATGGAATTGAACATATAGCAAATGCCATATGCAAAAGGTAAGTGTTGTAACATGTAGTTGTTTCCCCTAGAGGGCAGCCTATGGTAAATTAAAGGTGTGGTTTTCAAATGTTTTTGAATATTCACTCTTATTACAAAGCCATGTCTACTACTTGTGGAAAATTGTGGTATTCCTGGTGAGGGATTGAGCAAATAGTTGAGTTACACCAAACCATTGTCTTTTGAAGAATTTATTAATAAAAGAGATTAAACAGAGAAGTACACAGATCAGCTGGACCAGAGGTTCTGCCTCCTAGGACAGTCACTAACGTCTGGCCCAGAGCAAAGAGATGCATAATCATTTACACAGTCTGGGTTTCTATGTTTTGGAACAAAGATCCTCTCCTTGCCAGTCACACTTGGGACCCCTCATAACAGGTTACAAGAATGACTGTCCCTTTTATTCCCTAGTTTATATCACAAGAAGAACTTTTTTGAGGTCTTAACAGGTAAAACTTTATAGTATTTCATAAGCATAGAGAAAACATCACGGGAATAATATGTAGCAGAATTTTCTAAAAATAATATTTAGCCCATACAGGTTTAGAAAACTGTGGGAAATAATTTGGAAATTGTTTCAGTGTACTTTCTGTCATCCAGCTGGGCAGTTTAGACCTGATGTTAGCTCTGGGTGCACAGATAATGGTAGGGAGTAGATATCATACTCCTTTTAATTGTGCTGCATTATGCTGCAATGTAGTATTTATCGGGTCTAACATCGGTATCTGCATATTTCTGCTGTTTTGCAGTCTAAGGCCAGGTTCCTATACCAACAAGCATGCAGTCATAATTACATACCATAAATTAGTTACTATGGTGAGATACATATTTTCTTTGTATTTAAAAAAAATAAAAAGAAGTTACAAGACCATGGCTGGTTCAGTGAGTCCCAGGTCATGTGTGTGTGTGTGTGTGTGTGTGTGTGTGTGTGATGAATGAAATAATGTGGTGGCTTAGAGATATATTGTAATTCACATGTTGTGTTATCTAGGGGGCGTTTCCAGGAAACCTGCAGCTGGTGTTGGTGCTGAGGCCGTCCAGGTTCTTCCAGAGGGCTATGGCAGACATCGGGCTCAAGCTGCACAAAGATGACTTTAAAATGAAGGTACCGGTAAGCATGCTTCAGTAAAAACCATAAATGTTATTAGTTAGTTAGTTATTATATGTTATTAGTTAGTTAGTTGCTGGGAAAGTTGATTAATCAAAGACATGAGGTTTTTAACTAAATGCATGATTAATAGATAGATACAGAAATCAACACACCATTTCTCATCTCACAACTCTGTCTGTCTCTGTCTTTTGTTTTTGCATGCCCTCTCACATCTTTGCACCCCAGATCTATTCTGAAAGTTTTGAGAATAAGAAAGAGAACAAAAGACAATAAATGAAGACCAAACTAGTGTACATTTTACATTCTGGGAATGAATCAAAAAAATCCCAAAAACTTGAAACGGGTCAAAAACCTTTTCCAAGGCCAACAGGACATAAAGCAGTATCAGGCTGCACCCTGAATCACAACTTTTGGATTCTTTGTCAGACTGTATTCGAAGAGAGGAGTTAGGTTAAATTTAATTACAGTTATACAGCATACACTTATGTTTGTTGTGTTTTGTCTCATTGGAATTTCAAATTTATTGAATTGAAACACATACTCAGTAATTTAGTATTTCACATCTTAAAGTTTAGGGAAGTCATTTGATGCATCTGAGGATGAAATATTCTGACTTTTAGTCCCTAGAATGAGATGGTCTAAAAACACAGGATCTTACACTTCCTATAATGCAGGTCAATAGTGTGTCTTGTAAGATCCTCCCTGCACAATAAATGTCTTTAAAGAAACTCTATGGCCCCAGTTTGTATCTCAGGCTTTCTTTTATGTGTTATCCAAGCTGAGATAACTCTGATTGCATCATCATGGTTAATTTTTTCAGGCTTGAAACGCACCGTCTACATCCACAGAAGACATTATAGAACATTTCACAGACTAAAATGAACTTGATGTGTAAAGTCAGTGTAAAAGATATTTAATTAAGGCTAGTTTTCTACTGAACTCGTTATTACATAATGTCGGTCATGATCAAAAGCACTTTTAGCCATGTACTGAATATATTAAATGTGTTTGCAGGTTGTGATGCTGAACTCTCTGTCAGACCTGCATGGCTATGTGGATAAAGGCCACCTGACCCGGGAGCTTGGAGGAAGCCTAGAGTACTGTCACAGTCAGTGGATACACCACCGAACTGTGAGTACACATACATTACTAAATACTGTATAGAACCTAAAAGGGGCTCTATGTAGTTTTTTAATGAAATCTCTTTTTTTGTCAACGGGTTGTAATCTCACATAAAAATTAACCACACGCCTGCTTTCTCGGTCCCTTGGAACAGCCACTATTCTATGTGAAGTAATCAGGTTTGAATTTGCCGCACACACGCTCCCGGGCCTCCCACCTACTGAATCTGAACTGTACACAGAGTGACAACCACAGCCAAAGAAATGGAGTCCGCTAACATCAAAATGCCGACCAATTGCTAATCATCACATTACTTCAGCAGCTCGCGATCTAAGGCTATGTTCACACTGCAGGCCTTGATGCTCAATTCCGATTTTGTTCCCAGATCCAATTTTTGTGTTTATTCTTTTGTAGATGTTTTGTAAAAACCATACTCCTTGCTGCTGTTATGAATATGATTTTAGTTAAAAAGTCTGGTGAGACTGCTTTGTTTGGAGGTGAAGCGGGGTGGTAGTGAAAGCAGTGTTCCCATACATTGTTTTATTTGTGGCGGCCCACAAATAAATCAATGTATGGAATAATTATCAACGCTGACCACCACATATTCATTTTCTAGGAGGAGCTGTATTGAGGAGTGTATGTTTGTGCAGCATCTCCTTTCGCTTTCTCCCTCTCTTTCTCTCATGAACACCGCTGCACAAACCTGTCCAAAGTTAGAATATAGGGTTGTCGTGCTTAGCACCTACGGTTTACAGTCTCTGGTGCTGTACAACACATCTACCACACAACTCCCTCTCTCTCTCTCTCTCCACCGTGTCGGCATGGATAAGTAGCATGCACGTGACTCAGAAGAGAGCTCGCAGTCTGGTGGATCACAGGTGGAAGAAAGGGAATTTGTGAGCAGATGATAGCAAAGCAGAGGAGGAAGAGAGCCACATGTTTAACAATGGCCTTTGTGGAGACTTTTCATTCGTCGCGTCTCCTTCTACAGCATAAAAGTTGAATCAATTCCAATCTGAGTGTCCAGACTCAGGTTGCTTTTCTGCATCGGATTTCGACCATATATGAAGGTGGCACAAATTTGAATTGGAAAAGATCAGATTCCATGTGACTTGGCCTGTTCACGCTGTTATAAAGAGATCAGATCTGAGTCACAGTCTGAAAGCAGTCTATATTACTATCCTGTGTACGGTGTTACGTCAAAGTATTGTTTGTTTGTAGCCTACTACTCTATAGTCATGCAAGGCAGGGGCAGACAACTACATTAGATCTGGCATTGTTTGCTTCATGTTTAATTTAGATTTCTTATCATTTTATTAATACTCAGGTACACAGCTTCCTTGCAGGTCTCAGTCTACGTAACATACGTGACCCACATAATATACAATAATGCAACATAACGGTGCAGGACAATAGAGTGGAGGACCCATCCAGTAAGTTACAGTAACGTTCTAACTGTTCTACTAAAGTGTGGCAACAATCTAATTTATAATATTCAGTCTAACTCACTAACTGCAAAAACTTTTAGCTATATTGACATGGCTGAACCTCTCTGGTGAAAGATACACAATCCCGATGGATCATATCAGCTAATTGCAGTCAGTGTAGCAGTGTAGTAGTCTCTTGTTGATGTCTCTGTTTTGGCCAATGTCAAGTGCTGAGTTTGAGCAAGCCCAGGCACACGCTTGGAAACGTAATGGTTGCAATCTGAAACCTCACCGCTAGAAGCCACTAAAAACAACACATGGCCCCTGTAATACCAGTGATTTGGCAATTTAAAAAATGTGGCAGCTGTAGAGAAATCATAGATATGGGATTTTTTCTACATACAGTGGCTGTATGGTCATTTGCATTCTAGGATGCAGTCACATGTGGATCTTTTTCCCTAGGCCATAGAGAACTTTGCCATGACAGTGAAAACCACAGCCCAGATGTTACAGAAGTTTGGGACAGACCTGGCAGAGACGGAGCTGCCCAATGACGTACAGTGCACCAAAGATCTGCTCACAGCACACACCGACAAACACGACAACCTCAAGGTGATTTAGTACAATTAATACACACATGTCATATTGAAAGACTGAGAGTTACATTACTGCCTGGTCACGCCAGAACGTAGCACAGCAAGAGTAATTTGCAAATTCTCATTAAATTGGTGGTGTTAGAAGCTTGGTGACCATGTGATTACTTGGAGGTCATGTATTGGCTATTGTTGGTTGTGTTTTAGTTTGTTTGTGGAAAAATAGATAGACCAAAGTACAGTGCACCTCTGCCTCAACTCAGGTCGCAACAAAATTTACTGAAATAAATACAAAATGTCTTTTGCATGTCCTTCCGTGTATAACAAAATAAAATACAAAAAACCCAAAGAAATGTTTTCCTGCTATCAAGCTACCAATCATAAAGCTACAGACAAGCCTCTGCAAGGAAAAATAAGTAGAGCCCATACAGTACAGCAGCATCGCATTGGAAGACTCTGGAGGGGCTACTACAATGTGGACAACCCGGGTCAGGCGACCAACTGGGGTAGCACTAGTTCTAGCAAGTGTCTCCTCTGGAAAGGATTGCCTTCTTACCCCCTGTTCATACAGAGACTGAAATTGGCAAGCCTTTGATGCTACGATCAGCATTTTCTCCATTTAGTACTTTTACATAGTTAAATTTTAGACAAAAAATGTTTCCATTTCCTGGTATCCAAAATAATCTGTATGTGTGAACAAGGGAGACAGTATAATGTAAGTATTATTAGCCTTCTTAGCAAGCTGAATGGGTGCCTTTGACGGTCTCCATTTGCCATTTGACCATTGTCTTGCAAGTTGACGCAGCTTCCCTTCTTTACAAGTCTACAAGTTCCACCTACCGAATTTGCATATATCAAGCATAAAAGCAAAGGGCCAGTAAACAGATGTAATTATTCACCTAAGATGCCAGATACATATGCACGTTTCAGGAATAGGTGTAAATGGACCATACACATACACATTGGTCAGCTGTTTTGCAGATAATAATGTTATTTCCAATGCTTCTTTGTCTCTAAACCAGGATGAACTGAAGCTAGCTTTAAAGCAGGGCACCACCCTGTTAGGTTGTATCAAGGAGCAGACACCCAAGTCAGAGAATCACAAACTCAACCCTGACGAGATGGAGAATCAAATCACTGTGGAAAGGTGACAGTCGTCAAAGCTTTTCTTTTTTAAATTATATAAATCTCAGTCTATAGTATGGCCATGTAGTCCTGTAGTAACTGTGTGTGTGTGTGTGTGTGTGTGTGTGTGCGCGTGCGCGTGTGGCTCCTCAGGCTCTTAGCCCAGCTGGATGAGACAGAGAACGCCTTTGAACAGTTCTGGTGTAAACATCATCTGAAACTGGAGCAGTGCTTGCAGCTACGCCACTTTGAACAGGACTTCAGAGAGGTATATCTGTCTGTCTCTGTCTGCCTGACTGCGCCTGGCCTGCAACCTTTGGATCTCACCTGTGTCTCCTCTTTTTACAAGTTTAAAAGACTTCAGTTGTAAAAACATACTTTGAAAAATGTACTTAAGAAAACACTGAAGTAATAAAAAGACTTGGTTTCCCGTCCTGCCTGACACCTCATGCTCTAAAAAGTCCGGTGTCTTATTGTATTTTGTTTAAATGAGTCTGTGTCCTTGACATTTCAAACATTTGAGATGAACATTTGACATGCATAAGAAATTAACTACATAAATGTCTTCAAGAATTTTCAACCAAGTCCAGAGCCCACCTTGGATAACTATGACCTGGATGACCGAAAACATTCACAGACTGCCTGAACATGCTTGTTTCATTGATGCAGTATTTGTAGAAAGAAGTCACATTAACTTAAATGACAGACAGACAAAGTTATGTGCAGATGACATAATTTGAGATAATCAGCGGTGACATTCTTGGACACTCTGAAGTGAAGCTAAGTTGTGACATGAGAAATTAATTATTACAGTGTGGAGATGTGGGTAATGTAAAGCTTTTCTCTGTCTTTGCTCAGTCTCTGTCCTCTCTTTGGTTCTCCAGGTCAAAGTGTCTCTAGACAGTTTGATGGACAGTCTAGCTAGCCTGCCAGATACCGGGGATTGTGTGGCCAGAGTTGAACACCTGCTAAAGGAACTGAAAACACTTGAGGAGAAGGCTCAGGTCAGTCAACACACACACACACACACACACACACACACAAACCATTAGTTAAGGCCATTTCATCTACAGTTATTAAATCAAACATCTACAACATTACTATATTTTATACCAAATCAAGGACCACTCTCTAATTCACCTTTTATGAAGGGATTAGAAGTTAAAACTAATTGCATTATTCATTGTTAATATTTTGTTATTGCCTTATAGATCACCTACAATCTATTAATAAGAACAGCTTTTAGGTTGCCTGGCTGTAAACAATCCTTTTGGCTTGTGCTGATGCTGCTCCAGCACCAGACTGGCTTTATCTGTTTAGCTCTTTTGTTCATCAGGAAAATCCTTCAATGGACCAAAATTAATTAAAAACCTTACAATTATAATCCAAGTATAACGATATACTTGCATTAAATATATTATAAGAACCATGTATTAATGACTTGTTAACCAGTCTAATTGCAAATGCCTTACGAACTTCTACTGTTGGAAAAAAGAAAACTGTGAAACTTATAACCCTAATTACTTTAATTTTCTTTAAGTGGTTATAACTGCAAGCTTTATGTTTACTGTCCTTTATCAATGACCTTCCTTAATATATTATTAACATTTATAACTGCAGATTTGGTGGCTGGATAGAAAGTGAGAAACTCTTGACCCTTTATTATTTTATTGGACTTCAAACTCATTATTGGTTCGTTCCTGAACTTTAAAGCATTAGTAACTGATTTGAATGTCATTACAAAGACAAACAGACAGAAAGCGGTGCCCCAAAAAATATATTAATTGAATCACGTTCAAACTAAGTGTTTTAAACAAGCATGCTAACTTTGGAAGCGATTGATGCTTCTTTGTCCCTCCTCAGATTAGTTCACAGCCACTGGAGCACAATGAGGAACAAAGGTTTACAGGATGGTGAGGCAGGCAAGGGTCAAAAACATAGAAGGCAGTCCAAACAGACAAACAGATCCCGCAAGGGGCCAGGGACAGAGAGCAATGCAGTGTATATTTATTTTTCCTCAATCAATACTCAATTAACATTAATTAATGAGATGCAGGGCGGGGGGCACATGTACTGTACAAACTCAGTCATGACTGCTTTTTCATACACATGCATTTTTACCTACCTTGACCAGAAAGCGATAATCTCAAATTGGTATTTTGTAAAGTTTTGCAAATAAAAGCAGAGTCAGCACCCATCTGCGTACATTTACCTCAACAGACACAGCAGACTTTGGACACCATGAAGATTTTGTTTATACAAATGAAAGTGCCATAATATATTCGGAATTGTTTTTCTTCCAGCCCGCGCTAGAGAAGGCCCAGCTCCACGCACTGCATGGTGACCAGCTGATCCAGAGCAATCACTACGCTGTGGACTCGATTCGACCCAAATGTGTGGAGCTCCGGCGAGTCTGCGATGACTTCAGCAACGAGACCAAGAAAAAGACAAATGTCTTGTCCAAATCCCTGAATATACACAGGGGCATTGATAAGGTGAGGATATGATAAGACTGAAACACATCCACAGACATCATATCCAGAAACATGTTAGATTCCCTACACTTGGATCATCTGTCTTTGCATGTGTAGATGAAAATATCCAAAAAATCTTTGGACTTAGGATCACCCTTGAATCAGTCTTTGGCTTACGAATTGAAGCTGCTCAATCTGATCTTTATCTCATTTTTCAGACATGCTGTTATGTAATGATGTCTGTGACTGTTTTGTGACCAGCTCCTTAATTAGTCTGTAATACTGAAACAAGAGAGGCTGTATTTAAGCACAGCGGTTAATTAGCAGTAAACATTAAAAAGAAAATACAAATGAGGTCGCATGAGGATTCAGCAGCTTCACTGAAGATGGTGTCTGCTTCCCAAACCCAAATTTGGACCTGATTCCACATAAGAGATCTTGATAGCTGAAGGCTCTGGCTCCCGTTCTTCATTCGGAGATTCTATGAACCACGAGTAATCCTGCATTCTGGGAGCGCTGTGTTTGTACAATCACTTTACGATATGATGGTGGCTGACTTAAAGGAGGGCAGGATGTGCAGGATTTTTGCAATGTTATATAGTTGAAAAAAGTCCTTGAAGTTTGTTTTATATTGGAGTTAAAGGACACACCCTGATCAAAGATAATGCTAATATACCTTATGGTGGTGCTGGAAGCCAGTGCAGTGCCATCTAGAATAATGTGTCTCGAAGTCGCTTGAGGCCCTTGCACATTATCTTGAGTTTAACATCAGAAAATAGCAGGCCATGCAGGTTTTCATGGAGACATCGCTAAAAAAAAGTCTAACAGGGCAACACATTCAGGTAGACTATTAGACAGTTTGTAAAAAAAAAACAGATTAGCCAAACTTAGTTAGAAGGGAAAACAAATGAAAACAGTACAATTATTTCCCAGTTTGTTGTAAACATCCATCAGTTTACAGACTTACTTCCTGGTTCCAATTTGACTTACACATTTACAGTAGCAGCAGCAGTAGTAGTAGTAGTAGTAGTAGTAGTAGTAGTGTGTAATGAAGGATTATTATCAATATTTCAGACTCAAGTCGTAATAAGCCAGAATTTTCTTTAAATATGTAGCCCCAGTCTTTGTTGAAACTTGTAATGTGATCATCAAATGCATGAAGAATTAGTGATACTATGCTACTCAAGATCCCAATTGACCCCAGTGGCAAACTAAACACAGAGCCCTCCACCACATGGGAAGGGATGGTGTCAGGTATGTTGAAATCTTAGTTTGAACCTGTTTGAATTTCTGCCGTTTACAGGTGAACGAGTGGTGTGAGTCCGGCATCTACCTGCTGGCCTCTCAGGCTGTGGATAAGTGTCAGTCACAGGAGGGGGCAGAGTCAGCACGGACCGAAATTGAAGGCTTTCTGGAGTTGGCAGAGAAGAACCAACTGACTGAACTAAGGAACCTCCACAACCAGTGTGAGGTTGTCTTGTCAGAGGATATAAAGGTACGGTGCTCAAAACGTTAATTTACAGGATGACTGGATGTTCTGTTGCAAAAATGATGATGATGAGGGTTGACAGTGAGCTCTCTGCCTGCAGGCCAGTGTCCTGAAGGCACTAAAGCGCCTGGAGGATGTCCAGGAGATGTTTGAGAAGCGACACGTCAGTCTGAAGAGACTGTCGGCTAAACAGACAAGGCCCGTCCAGCCCGTTGCACCGCGGCCTGAGTCCTCTCCAAAACGGCCCTCACTGAAGAACCCCCCCAGGACTACAGGGAGCCACCAGCGTGAGTTGGATTTCATTATAACGAAATAATTTATGCAGGAAAACAAATTCTTACTGCCTTTGAAAAGCGAGTTGCTTGTACAGTAACAAGCGTGTGTTTCTAGCAATTATCTGAATGCATGTTAAGACGGTATGTGTGTAATGTAACACAAGATCTGAAGAAATAAATGATTTAAGTGAAAAACCACAAAACCTCTTACAGAAGGTTGTGCTGAATTCAAGCCAATTCATGCCGTGTCTCTGATAATCTGCCATGTCTAAACCTAACAAGAATCTATATAATCCTGTCTGGAACTGCTGTTCACTGAATCAAGCCGATTTTGATCCATGTTTTCTCTCAACACTGTGGACAATATTACATCAATTAAGATTGTGGCTGTAGTCCAAGTTGATGGACTTCTGTGCCTACTAGGCCTCTGACATACGTACATGCCTGACTGGATATCAAACATTGTATGCCTGGTATATCTGGGACAGATCAGGCTAAATGAAAGATAGTCATTTGAAAACAAAGTCATTAATTCATAGCAGAAAATGGATGGAACAATTACCAAGCTGGACTACGTTGAAAATCTGTGCAGGAGGACAAACATTTTAAATGATGAGATTGCAGATGAAAAAGAGAACTGAGATTCAGAGAACAAGGTTTGACAAATGCTTTCAGGCAACCTGGGACCAAATGGCATGAATATGGATAGCTAAAGCCAGCCTGAAGTAGAAGCAGGTTATCGTCAGGTCAGCTAATATGGCTACAAATTCACCTTTCATAATGTAAGCCTATTCTAGGTGGTAGTTACAGGCCCCTCCAGCCCGTTCACATCCCCAGAGCACTGGGGGGAAGCCTTTTAGCACCATTTTCAATGGTAAAAGTAATATAAATAACAAACATTTTTGAGTAAGGACAGGGATGGGGTGGACGGGTGGGACAAAAACTCTAACCATTGATGTTACTTTGGCTGTTGTTTTTTTGGAACCTTTTTGATTGTTTTTAAATTGATGTTTTATTGTAACTGTTTTTATCTGGACCCCAGGAAGATGCTAATGGGGATCCAAATAAAGAATAAAGTTCCTAATGCTGCCTCTCACTTCATTTCAGCTCTGGCTCGCAGAACTTCTGATAACTCTAACAGTGGCAGCAAGCCAGCCGAAGCTGACCCCAACAAGAAGAAGAACGTACGCAAGGCCAAAGGAGGCATCAAGGTATCCCCTCCTCTTTAGAAATGTACTGATAGTACTACTCTTACAACCACTGCTCATCAGTTTTTTCAATGCTCAGTAGTACCAAAGTATATTGGTTGGTATCATAAATGTAAAGAATTTCATACCCAGCTCTATATGCTTTCTGGCTAAATCTGGCATATTTACATTGATGCTAGCAGAAATGTTCATTAATGTGCACTTTCCCTTAAAAAAAGAAGGAGAAGATCATTTTAACATTTTATGCATATTAGCTTGTCACCCTACAGAGGTTATGCACTAACATTCCTTCTTTTGTGATACCAACCCCAAATTAGCTTTACTAGAAACCCTATATGCAATACATTTGTCCCAAGTTATTGTAACCTGTAAACAAATCAGGACTGACTTGATAATTAATGAATCCATGATAAGAAGTTAGTGAATAACTCTGAATGGAGGATAATGATGATTTACTAGAGAACCGACTGGGAGATACGATATTTGAGTTTTCCTGGTGAATTTAAAAACTCTGTAGCTACATGTCATAATCATGAAATTATAAGTAAATACTTAGTAGCCTAGGATGTATCACTTTACTTGAGGGGGCACAAAGAGAGTAGCCAATGGTTAAGTCATTAGTCGTTAATAGTTTTGTGCCACTCAGCAGCTGGTTCAGAGGTAACAAGGACAGCAACAGGAACAACTTATGAAGAAAGTGATCAAATATAATATCTCCCAGTCAGTTCTGTAGTAAATCATCATTATCTGCTGTTCCATTCTGAGTTATTTACTAACTACTTATTAACGATTAATTAATTATCAGGTCATCCTGATTTCGTTCCTCACTCACTCAGTAATTTCTCACAATTTTGTGTACCCTATGTAGAAAAAACTCTGATGTTAAATAATGTTAACACATTACGCTCATTCAGACCAAGGCATTGTTGGCACAGTTTTCAGGGAGATGCAGAATTTCTAACTTTTTGTTGCTTTAGAACACAGACGTTGAGCAGCTTCTGTTGACAATCGAAAATATTCTTTTTGAAAACCCTGACTTTTGACTTCACCTGACACAAACCCCAGTCATCTGTGTGAACATCCTGTATTTGACACACTCATTCACCAGAACCTCCTCCGTATGTGGACGTCTTTTTGCGTATATCATGACTTTGCAACAAAAAGCCCCCCTAGCTGCCAATTGGTGCCAAATTTTGTGCAAAGTCTCAGTTGGCACACGCATGTACTGGCTCAAAGTTTGTGTTAAAAAAAAAAACCTATGTGGAGATGTGAGTACAAGTCTGGAACAAGATTTTCCATTATAAAGTTCTCATTGTCTGAGTATCAAAATTCTTTTAATAACTTTTGACCATGAGTGTCCATAGATATGTTGAAAGTTTTATGTAGATCTGACTCACTGCCTAGGAGGAGTTCGGCATAGTTTTTCAGCCATTTTAATAGAATTATAGATGGAAATGGGTGTGGCCTATATCATGAGGAGCAGCTCAGTTCGGGGAAACCGTGCATACAAGGTGTTAAAATGTGCAACCTACTACGGTATCTTTGAGTTACTGGCCAAAACACACTTTTTTTTATTATAGAGCCACCTGCTGGGTGGACATGTGTGATTTTTGCATCTGAAGTGTGTGCAGCAGTCTATACCTCCCCTGTAAATTTCCCTTTCGTTGCTGTTACAGTGTAGGCTACACTAGCGCTTTAAATATAGCTGCAATCGTTTCTTTAATGTTGCAGTGGTAAATACTATACAAAGACCCTGCCAAATGTGTGTGTTTGTGTGTCACAGATTGAGGTGATGCATGAGGAAAGCCAAGGAGGCTCCACCCATGTCGTTGTGACCAATGAGACAGAGGAGAGTCTGTCCAACAGACGCAGGTAAGGACAAAAAACACCACTGTGGCCGTAGTTGAGTGTTCGTGTGCAGTTCTTTGCTTCACTGTAACATCACTATACTGAAATAAACTACACAGTTACGTCATTATCTAGGTCCGTAAACCAGAGATGAAGTGATACTACACAGCAGTGCTGAACTCAGTACAGTATAATATAGTATAAAATCCCGAAATGAAGGGTGTAGATTTTGTTTAAACATTGGAGGGGGCACATGTTATGCAGGAGGTCTGGGGGTCCTCGTCCTTGAACATTTCTAGCATTCTGGTGAATTGTTCTGCGCCAATATCTGCCTTTTCTGTATCAATTTATGGTGAAAATGTCTTTATTCGTATAAAGGGAAACACAGAATTCAGGCAATAGTTGACAATTCAAAATCTAAAAATATAATTCATAAAATGCAGTGCAGCTCTCAGGCATTCTTTATTGCTTTCAGTTCTGTTTCTCCTGTAGATCAGCTCTGCTCATTTAATATCATCCCTGCCAAGTCAACACACATGTTGGCATGATTAAGTCTTCCCTCCTCTTTTTTGTCTTTTGTTTGGGGAAGTCACACATTAAATCTTTGAATGTGGCACCTATTCACGTCAATGGATGAATAGGTGCCACATGGGTGTTCTAGCTTTTGTTGCCAGCGGTTTGGACATTAATGGCTGTGTGATGGGGTTTTTTGAGGGGACAGCAAATTTACAAGCTGTATGCTCGCTTCTTTACATTGTAGCAAAGTGTCACATGAAAAGATATAATCAAATACTTACGAAAATGTGAGGAGTGTACTCACTTTTGTGAGATATCTGTGTTCTCTGACATTTCTGGAATAAAGTCATAATATTTTGAAAAAATGTGTAATATTATGTGAATAAAGTAATAATTAATCTGCTGATATGGTAGTATCCCCCTCAGACTGTATTAATTTCCAGCAGTGGACCTAATACTCCGTCGTAGTTGACAGACTACAGTTCTGTCTTTTGGTTTGTTATTCTCTCGCTTATTTCAACTGTTAACTGTCATTCATTTTAGTAACATGCTTCAGCTGTTGATAGGCCATATTATACATTCGCATGATACATAGGGATCTCGGTTACCCACAGCAGCGTGGGCTTTGCCAACGACAGGCTGATAAAATAACATCACCTAGTCAGCCATTAGGACGGTTAGCTGATGCTGCAACTGCATTAGTAAACTACGCTAGCAACAAAAAAAATGTCAAATAGTTTATGCTGCGCTGTTGGACAGTTGGACATTGAGTGATCACCTGCAGAAGGTGACGGTCTCTCTGTATGATAGTGTTATGATTATAATATTATCATTGACCTTAACTGAAGTAATTATCATCATTGTTATAGCACACATCCTCCCTCCCTGCTCCCTACAGGACCCTGTTAAGCTACTCCATGCTTTCCGGTTCACCTAAAGTTACACTCTGCTATGTTGAAGCTATCGGTTATTTTAGCGGCATCCGTAACAGGGTTTTTTTTTTTTTTTTTGCCAGCTCAGTGCCAGTTTTGAAAATGAATCAATTGGCCGCTGTAAATGCCTTATGGGCCGGTTGTTGCCCCATTTTTTAAATAATTATACAAATAAATCATTTTCAGGTTACATCAGCCCTAAAGGTGCGTCGGCCCACCGGTCATTTGCCCATTATGCCAGATTGCCAGTCCACCCCGGGGTGTGGTAGATAAGCATCAGACTTAGTAGTGATGAGATCGTTTTGCCCCATGGTTGAATACAGGGGGAGAGGACAAAACAAGTCACATGGTTCTGCAAAGCCACAGAGAACAACACAATATCAGGGATGGGCTGAATCAGGTCCGAGAAACACTGACAAAACTTTGTCTTTCAAGGCAAAAGAAGTATAGACTTAGATTCTGTTGATACCCGCTTGCAGGCTTGCCCAAAGGGCCTGGGGACCATGCATGCAAGGCAGCATGGCTCCTATTACCAGCTCAGTATTGAGGAGGTATTAAAACTGCTCCGATTACAATTTGGGGGCCAAGCAGCAAAGCTTTATTCATTCTTCTTTTTCTCCTCCAAAAACTGTTGGTGCAGCAAAAACAGTCGGACCAAAACGCACCAATTCACAGCAGAATCTTTTTCAGCACATCCACTGATGTCTAACAAAAGTTTGCCCCACTGCAACCTATGTTCAATTCAGATGTCTCCTCAAGCCTTGTCTTCAAAGGCTACCAAAATTGATAGAGACATTCTCTACATGGCAGATATAGAGTGTTTTGAAAGGGCAAATAGTGAGTCTGCAGTGATATTCAATATCTTGCTGTGATTTGTACTGTATGCACTCGCATTTTTGCTCGGTGATGGATCAAATAACTCCAAAATATTTGACAATATACCCAAAACCAGCACAATGATGACTGAATTTTTTCAGAATTTTATCACTAACATTATGTTAAGGGTTTTAAGTTTAAACTGACAAAATATCCAAGTCTGGTACTTGTGAGAAGTCACTTGCTCTTGGTATATGAAATCCCCAAGTAGGTAAGTTCCACTTGGAATTCACTCATCTGGTGTGTTTTCAATTCATAGTTTTCAGTCACGTGACATGCTCGGTATCTGGAGGGCAAACAACAGACCAAGATAGCGGCTCACACCGGACTCCCTCATAGAGACGCCATAAAAGCCATTAAATTTTATTTGGATCACCTCTCAACTCAAGAAAAAGATAGATATGGACACAAACTGCAAGTGTTGGGCACTTGCAATCCATATACAGCACCATATTTCCGCCATTAAAAACCGCCCTGCAAGGGCTCGACTGTGGTAACTTTATGATTACTAGGGAATCCCTAACACAGCTCAGGCTTGTCTCCTCGTCGACCATCCAGCATTTTGGCATCGCAGAAGTAACAAACTCAAAGTAAGTGTATCACTTGCTTCCTGGTTGGCGGGCAGCGGAAAGTCTTTTTTTGTCCTCCAAGGGAGTGTTTTCTTTGGAACGTGACATCACGTGAAAACTATGAATTGCTCATTGAGGTCATAGTAAGTCCAAGTTTTCCTTTTGTACTTGGACCCCATGAACATTTTTTTTTTTCTCTCTGCTAAAAAACTTAGAAACATAAAAACTGGCAGGTAGGTTGCAAATTCCACCCACTACTAAGGCACAAAAAAACCGACAGTGACGTCATCATGGCACTGAAGTTTAAGTTTTTAAAATAGCTCTGAAACTCCTTGGCTTAGTGTCAAAAGAATCTTTGCTCCCATGGTCTGGTTCAGGACTCACCTCACTGCAAAAACTAAAATCTTAATAAGATTAATTATCTTAATTGAAGGCAAAATATATTTGTCTGACAAGATATTTCTTCTTACCAGGCGGCTTTTATGTTAGAGAATTTCACTTGTTTCAAGTTTCTTTGGTCTTAAGTAGCAAGTGAAATAATCTTGTTCTGTTGATAGATAATTATTCTTATTTTAAGTAATATTTCCCCCATTTTAATTCTTTTTTCTTGTTTTTGAGAGCTCAGTTTTTGCAGTGTGAGCCAACCCCAACTTTACGTTTTATCAAGAATAAAGTCTTAAGCCTACTCTTAAATGTGGAGATGGTGTCTGCCTCCTGAACCCAAACTGGAACCTGGTTCCACAGGAGAGGAGCTTGATAGCTGAACGCTCTGGCTCCTAGTCTACTTTTGGAGACTCTAGGAACCACAAGTAACCCTGCATTCTGGGAGCGCAGTGCTCTGGTGGGGTAGTAAGATATGATGGAAGTGAGTAGAAGGATTTTAAATTCTAGTCTGGATTTTACAGGGAACCAGTACAGAGAAGCTAAAACAGGAGAAATATAATCTCTTTTCCTAGTTCTTGTCAGTATAGTATTTATCCAGATAGCCTGATAATAAGGAATTACAATAATCCAGCCTAGAAGTAAAAAATTTCTGGACTAGTTCTTCTGCATCATTTTGAGACATGATGTGCCGGATTTTTGCAATGTTACATATATGAAAAACAGCGGTCGTTGAAGTTTGTTTTATGTGGGAATTTTTCTGACATATCCTGATCAAAGATAACTCTGAGATTCCTTGTGGTAGTACCATAACTTCAGTTTTGTCTGAGTTGCCGGTGGTGTAACTGTCCATGACCAAGTTCAGCTTATGCAAAGGAATAGGGAAGTTTTACTTTTCTGCTGGCTAAAATCCTTTTGCTGCTATCCTGTCTACAGCAATTCGTAGATTTGCTTCTGTGCCAGTACAACTCTCTGCTTCCTCAAATTGGGGAAATGCCAACTGCCATCGTGTGCAGGTAATACACTGACTATTAATAAATACCTCATACTTTAAAAAACTGAACTCTCTTTAGACAAAGTGAAAACAGATCCTGCTGATGGGGAAAAACTGAGAGCATTTCAACAGCTTTGATATTTATTACAATATAGCAAATACATAGTATAACCAGCAAACAAACACATAACATGAAAGGAAGAAAATGGCAGACTAGGAGGAAATGTCATTTGTTTGTGTGGTACATTTAGCATGGAGCAGCATGCATCACCTCAAGACCATTTATGTAAACGCAGCCATACACGAGTATGTGTTCTGGTAATATGGCAGACACAGCAACATCACTCTCACTGTTGTGCAGTACAAATTACCCATGAATCCTCTGGAGTTGCTGTGCACTGTAGGGTTTATTGCTGCCTGCCATAGTGAGCGCACATCTGTGGAGTGACCGTGCGATGTGATCATGTAATCATAGATGCAGGGGTGGTAGGGAGCCTTGCCCTCCCCTGAAAAGTACACATGCTCCTGGGGAGAGACGCCCATGGCCTTGGCACAAATTCCCATGAAGACATCGTCGATGTACATGGAGGAGTTCAGCACCAGAGTAGCATGGTAGATCTTAGCGACCACATCACCTGAAACCACATAACCCGCTCCAGAAGTGTAATCTGGGTAAGAAGGCCACGGGTACAGATCATATGGAACGTGGTATTTGCTTTGTTTACGGCGAATCGGTGGGGATCCTCTGTGTACATGACCCACCCACAGGCCTTTGCCCTGTGATTGTCCACTCAGGAGCTGTCGCAGGTATTTCACCAAATTGGGCATGTGGACGAAGATGTCATCATCCGCGGACATGAGGAAGCGTGCCTGAGGGCAGTACTTGTGGACCCAGTGGAACTGCAGAATCAGTTTGGTAGTCAAGTTGTGGAAGGTGTCGAAAAAGTTCTGTTGGATCAGGTCTCCGTAGGCCTGGTCCTCTTGCAGCAGCTTGCTCTGCACCCTTGATCTCCGCTCATCATCTGGGTGCACGCCGAGTGCAAACACCATCCTCACACTCGCCCCCAGTTCTGACCACACGAAACTCTCGTTCCCCCATGTATCCCTGATGGCCTGGCGTCGCTCAAAGTTCTCTGGCGATGACTTCACAAACAGAAGCAGGAGGACATCTTCCCAGCTTTTCCCATCTTCACCGCCACATTTTCCTGGACGGTTGATCAGGTATGGATAGTTCACTAACCCACCATCCTTTCTGTGGTGATGGTTGTTGGTCATGGCGAATGAGGAATTGAGAAACGTGTAGCTGTTGACCAGGTAGCGGTACGTGTACGATTTCATGTGGCTGACCACGTGGTGGTCCAGCTCCTCCCAGCAGACCATCACCACACACAGCACCAGGCCTGTGGTCAGCAGCTGCACACACTGGCACTTGCGAATACGACGGAAGTTTATGAACATCATGACTACAGCTTCTTTCGGTAGATCTCTAAACACTGACACGTATCCTGTGGAACAATCTAGACTTCTACTCTCTTGGATCAGTCTCTGCCTTTGTCTTACCTTTCTCTTCTTTTTCTGATAGTAGTGTTTATTTTTATCTCTGCCTCCTTTAACTCTTAAGCTTTACTTCTCAATTGACTCTCAAATCTAGCCTCCTGTTTCTAGGACTCCTTTCATTTAATTGCCTTCCTTATCATCTCCTTTGCTTTATCGTCTATTGTCTGTTTTGCCTCAAACATATCCTTTTTCCTTCCTCCCCCTGCCCTACCAGGTTTCACTTTTTGATGTCAAGTCCACCAGGCTTTTGACAGGTATTTCAGCAGTCTGGACGCTCCATTACAGATCTTCCTCTGTGTGTAGCAAAATCTACACTCCCTCATATTGATCAGATTGCAAGCATCTACAGGTAAGTCTCATTGTCCCTCCTTTAGCTTAAGAAATTCAACATGCTCTTTCGTCCTTCTCTCCTGAGAACTCCTGGTTAGTTTCACCCTTCTTTTCCACTTCCTCTCTTCCTCTTGGTTCCTGTTAGGTCAGTATTTCATAGGAACTCATGGCACCTGAAAAAGAGAGAGACAACAAAGATCAGTCATATAGACTTGGACTAGGCTTGGACTACACATTTAAGAGATTCGGCCACTATTTCAATATTTTTCTGATTAATTCAGATTAATTAATTATGTCAGTCATCACCAAACTAATCCAGCCACGGTTCCAGCCTCTCAAATGAAATAGTTTGCTGCTTTTCTCAGATTTTGTCCCATTGTAAATTAAGCATCTTTTGGGCTGTTGGTTGGGCGAAACACAATGTCTGAAGATGTCACTTTGCAATCTGGGAAAAAGCTTAGGGAATATTTTGTCCTGTTTTTTTATAGACTAAACAATCTATTCATTCCATTAAATGAAAAAAAAGGCAACAAAATATATTTCTTTAGGACATCCCAGGGGCATATAAGTGGCCCAAAGATGCAAACCACAAAACCTCACTGTCACCAGGTCACATCTGTTCAGGCATACATCATGTTTGGTAGCATCACCCTTTTTCTCTTTCTCCTGATGTTTAATGTCAGATTTTAATATTGGTGGATCGCACTAACCACTGCAGTTTAGGACAGTATTCGGCAGGTCATGTTGTTCCAGGTAGACCTAAAATTATAAGCGGATTAATTGATTAGTTGATTGATCATGAAACTGTTGTTCAAGTTGTTCAAGTAATTTACCAAGCAAAAATGCCATTTGTTGGTCCCAGCTTCTCAAATAGGATTTGCTGCTTGTCTTTTTCAAATCCTTGTAAATAGCATCCTGTTTATACAACTGACTGACTGACATTTTATAGAGTAATTAAATTATTTAAGAAATAAAACCTTCATAATGAAAATAATCATTAGTTGCAATCCATAATGTGGAATAGCTCAATTGAAGTATTATTAGATTTAGGACTGTAGCATGATCAATTAATCATTTAGTATTTAGTATATCAGAATCCAGAGAACTGAATAAGTCTCTTGGATGAGAAATGAAACGTCTTCAAGTATCTTTAACCAAGTCCAGTTGCTCTTGATTTAATCTCCCCAGGATAACTATGACCTGGATGACTGAGAACCTTCACAGACAACATATCAAAAAGAGCCCTAAGTAGGGACTGGTTTTGTCTGACCAAAAGTCCAAATGTGTGAATGAACTATATTAACTGATGTCAGAAATTTTACGAGGATAGAGAGGGCAGTTTGATCCTAAAAAGGCTCACAAAGCAAGGTATATCTGATCCTGGTTGCTGCTTCAAGACCAGTGTTGGGCAGTAACGCATCACTCAGTAACGTGTTACTCTAATAATATTACTTTTCTCAGTAACTAGTAGTGTAACACATTTTTCTAAAACACTAGTTACTTGTTACTGAAAGCACCATCCTTGACGTGAATCCACGACTGTGTCCGCTGAAAACTAAAGGAAGAAAGGAGAATGAGGGAGAGAGGCGTTCTTTCCACAGCTGTTATTTTTTATTTCAGCCGGTGGCGTTAAGAAACGTTAGGTCTAGGCTATAGGTCTGTATGCTTTGTATGAAATGTATGAAAGCAGTATTTCCCATAATTAGCCTATAATTTGGATTATTATCAACACTGACCGCCACATATTGATTTTCAATTTTTTTTTACTAGGCGTATTTAAAATCCTATTTGATTGAGAAGCTGTATTGAGGAGAATATATTCATGTCTGTCCAAACCTGTTAGAATACCCGGGTCCCAATCACACAGTTTATAAACCTGCCTCTGCCCAGACACAAGCCTCTTGGCCAGCTGCTGTCTCTTTTGTTGAAGGCTTTCTGTTTTAAATTCAGGCCATTTCTTGTTTCAATCCTAGGATAGTTTTATATTGATTGATATCTATAGTTTGTCTGCTTGATATTTCTGTAGGGAATAAAGTGTTTCTGAGGCATTAATATAATGTTTTGAAATATTTCTGTGGTGAATAATGATATCATTTTTGTTTATGGACTTGAATGTGTCTAGTGTGACTACTATGATGTTTTTAGTCTATGTAGGATCTCTATAATATTCCATAGGGGGAAAATATGAAGTATCCAACCTGTATCTCATCAATATTTCTATAAAAACTCTAATTTCTATCACTTCTACTGTCTTTATAGTATTGTTGTAATATTAAGGATAAGGACATAATGTGTATAGTATCACAATTAGTATTTCTTTAACAGTCCTGTGATATTTCTATAGTGACTTTAGTATTCTGGGAAATATTTTATTGTTGATCATCCTTGATTTACAGAGAATCAAATTTAGCCATCATATAAGCTGCGCTGCTTGAACACAACTTACGAGTAATACAGTGTAGGCCTTTGTGTGGCGAGTGGCTTTGGCATCACTTTAATTTATGCAAGAAACGCACAATGCTGTGATATCTAAAATAGTTCATTGTTGTCTTATTTTATGAACATGACGGATGAAGTTTCACTCAAATAGCAGCAGAGACTTTACAGGACAATGCCTTTATACCTTTGCAGCCAACAAAGACTATATATTAGGTTAGAATGAGATGTGATGCTTCACTTAAATGACTGGAACAATGTAATGTGTGATTTACAACATGTTGAGGCCAAAGATAGTTTTGGCATGGCAGAAAAAGTTTGGACGCCACTGGTACTAGTTCATGCTAATTCAAAATAATTAGCATTGTTTGATGACCACAAGTGTCTGCTAAATGTTACAGTTATTTACAGTAATTCCCTGGACACTCCATTATACAACTAACGAGTTTCTGTGTTTTTTTACGTGTCTCTGTAAATAATATTACAGAGTATGGTCCAGACCTGAAATGTCATAACTTTATACTGTCTCACACCCTTTAGGGCCTTTTCGTACATTAGAAGAAGAAAAGTAGAAATAATATACTGCAGGGGTCTGCAAATAAGTTTTGCATCGGAGCAATATTTTCAACCATTAGATGGTGCATGAGAATATAAGCCAAAATACTGACTTGTATCAGTATGTTGTTTGGTTAGCTCAGTTGGTGAAGTGTACTTACAACCCTATGGTTGAGTGCTTGATCCCACCTCAAGCCAATTTTTTTTTTCTCTACTCAATAAATGGATTCTGCAGCGAATGTTTCTCAGATCACGGCATGTGCTGCACTGTTTTTGTTCGCTGTTTGATCCACATCCATCAACCTATGGACGCTTTCGCAATTCTCCAGTATCTCCAGGCAGAGTACATTTAGGGGAATCACGTTTTCTGACAGCTCTTTCAGAGGCGTGTCAAGCAGCTACAGACTCTTTTAATGTTGTTCGGAATGTTTCAAAGTAAAAGCTCAGTTCAACTCCAAACACAGCATTGCAGTAAAAAAAGCTTCTCGCACTTTTATTTTGTAGGCAAAACCACTAAAGAGGAAGTGATTATGTATATATCTATTTTAGTACCGCTATCATACTATTTATTTATTTATATTTTTTGCCGCTATCAAAGCACCATAATCTGGCAGCAGGCCAGATATTACTGCTGGCGGGCAGTTTTGGCAATGGTCCATAATCACAGAGAGAATGAATGTATTTCCCTTGTCAATGTTTGTATAAACTTTGTTTAATGTGGTTTATAATGAACTGTGGTGCAGAAACAGTGACAGTGTTTCACACTCTTGGCTCACATTTTCCATGTTCTCTGTCAGTGGCCAAGTCACAATAACATATGGTTTTACTGAATAATTAAGTAAATATAATTTCTTAATATATCTACCTAAAGAAACCTCATTTCTTGACTGGCCACTCTCTGCTGTCTCAGAAGAGACACCTTCTATGCTGTGTCAGCCACCGTAGCTGTCCTTCGCTCTTTGAAAGGGTAGGGGCCAGTGGTAGACTGGATGCATATAGGAGATCACAGTTCATTTTGTCTGGCTGTACTGCAGTCAAAATAGACACCTTAACAGGTGCATATACAGTATAGGCTTCTCTAGGTAAGAGTTAATAACTGATGTACAACGACACAGTAACTTTAGGAGAGGCACCTCTGATAGGAGGAAAGAGAGAAGCAAAGTGTTCTTTGTTGACTGGTTTAACTAATTTAACTAAATTTGACTATTTTAGTGATATTGTCAAGTTTCCATCTACCTCCCAACTAATATACGTAATATAATATACTGTGGTGAACAGTAAAGCTATAAAGAAATAAAGAAATTGTAAAAAATAGAAAAAACCTGACAGACTCAGATCTTCACATCTCACATTCAGTATAAAAAAATGGCTTTATACAGTAACTTGTATAGTGTCGGTCAGTGTAATACCAACTAGTGTACAACTAACCAAGGTCACACTCAGAAGAAGATTTTTCTACCACTACTGAACACAGCAAATGGCTTTTTCTTTAGCTAAGCCACTTGCATGTAACTGTCCATATAGTGACAGTAAAGAACTTCCTGTTTGCGACCTTGGCATATGCTGTGAATGTCTGTTGGTGTGGAATGACATGTAACCCCTGCTGTCTTCCTCATATTCTCTAAACTGCCTTCCTACTTCCTATTGTGGGTCAAAATATTAGTAACAGCGTACATAGAAACATAGGGAAAGGTCAACTCCACTGAATTCTACTCTGTCCAGGCCAGTACTGAACCGTTGGGGTGTCCTCTAAAAGTTTTCTGAAGATATAACTTTTTTTTTCTCTGTCTTTTTATTGATCGTTTGTGCAGTCCGTGTGTCACAAATTTTGGGCTGGGTGCGGACGTCCACATAGGGGTCATGACATTGGCAGATGAAGACGTTGATCCCCGCAGACACGGAAACTATGAATTTGGCTTTAGTTGTCAAGATGAATGACAGACAGCTGCTGGAAAGAATGTTTGAAATCTCCTGTTTTCATGCTTATTACTTTATGTTTCAGGGCCAAGAGGCACCCTGTCTTGTCAGTCTGTGACAGCTGAAGTGCAGAGCTGTGAACAGCATCAATACGATTTTAGTCTGACATGTAGTTTTTAATGCCATAAGCATAAGGTCACTTTTAAATGTTACTAAATAAATATCATAATAAATATGGGCTAAACTGGTCAGTTTTCGAAAGAAAGCTAGCCAAATGTACTAAAAATTGAGTTTTCTGTGATTAACTTGTTTGCAGAAAAGAACCCTGGGAGGACATCTGCAACTAGCAACTGCATCATTTTATGTTGGGTTTCATGTAGAAATTAGATAAATGTGTAATTATGCTTGATACAAACAAATATCTTGTGCATTCCTAATTGGAACCAAAACACGGATACAAACAGACGGACCCCTAAACTAACTGCCTGTAACTCTGCGATGTGGATGCTATGAATGTAAGTGCCGACCCAGCACAAAGAACTATAATAGAGGGGCTTTAGCCCTATGGAGGCCCTGAGCAGAGAAGCTGCTGACGTCTGTGTAATGCTGCCACACAATAGGCTGAACACGTGTTTCCACAGCAGCATATTTAGACTGAACATGGAGGTCAACCATCAAAAGAGGGCTCTAAAAACATCCAGAGATCTTGTGACTAAACATCGTCATGAGAGCTACTTTGTACATGATGAGTACTTGTAAAGGACAAGTTGTTATCTGCACATTTTCAATTGTGACTAATTAACTACTCTATAGTCTCAAATTATACTACATGGCAGAAGTCTTCCACATAACGCCAATTCAGAAACACAAATTGTCTTTTCTTTATTGTACCCTCCATCTAATCACAGAAAACTGTCTCTGCAAACAACTTTCTGTTATCCTCGTCCGACAGCAGCTTTTAGCAACAAGTAGAGGAGAAGTGTAATTTGAGTCAACACGGACCGGCTGGGAAGTCTCGCAGTGCCTCCGAGCCAACCGGAATTGCCCCGTGCTTTGTAGTAACTTTTACTAGCAGCTAAAACGGCGGCTGTAACACGGTGGATCAATCTATTTGACCGTCGCAACCCAACTCATTTTACTATCAGAATGTGATCCATTCGGTCGGTAACATTTGAAAAGGCTATACCACGCCGCACATATACAACTTTACCCCCATTCACGTTAACAGAGCGCTAAACCGGAAGTTAGCCTGCTCGGCCGGCAAAAGTTAACACAGTGGACACTGTAGCGCTACCGCTGACTAGCTTTTGGGGGTGTAATTGCAGAATGATGGACACACCGACATAGCTACGAACGTAGACCCTAGGTAGACCCACCTCCTTTGGCAGGAAACTAGTGGTTGTTTAATACATTTTTATATGCAGTACATATCAAAGTGGTTAAGATACCACATACAGTATAATTAATACTGGTCTAGTTAGCCAAGCTAATCTGATAGCACAAGACGGTTAAGCTGGAGTTGTACTTCTCCAGGCTGGTTCATATAATTTATTTAATAATTTCTTTTTGTATAAATGGATTGGACAATTGGATGCCAAATGAGTAAAATATTGTCATGTTGTTGTTAATTCGTATTGTACCTTAGTTTAACTTTTGTATTACGTGGTGTATTGTATTTCAACTTAAGGCTGAAAAATTGTTGTTTTACTATACTACTGTACCGGACTACGATGTAAAAGCGACTGTATCTCAATGAGACCTTTCTGTTGAAATTAAGGTTAAATAAAATAAAAAAGTAAATGGAACACTGTTTTCAGTGTCCATGCAGGAGATAGGCCATGGACCCCACTTTCAATAATTAAAGTGGGGCAGCTTAAAATTTGAGACTCTTTCTAGAGATCTGCAATGTGATTCATTAGAGAGAACATTATTTGTGTTGCACACATTAATGGACATCAGTGCTCAGGTGTTGATATTGACACCAAGCAGGTTTTAGTCACTGAAAAGCCGAGATTACCCAACCAACTTGTTTCCCCTACAAGGCAGCAGACAATGCATTTGAGTTTACCTTACTACGTTTAAATTACAGGAAGTGGAAATAGATTTTGAACAAGTCTCTTAAACAGTAGGGATGACCAGGCTATTACACAGTCTGTGTGGCCTCTGTTTATGGCTCCCTTGTAAATGAGCAGTTTTGAATGTATGCAAATGGAAAACAGCGGTAACCTTTCCTCTGTGGCTTGGAGCAGAGAGAACAGATGAAATCAGATGACATAGGGGGGAGGGAGAGAGAGGGAGTGAGTTGTGGGGTAGTTGCGTTGTACAGTGTGAGAAACTGTAATGAAAAGGACAGAAAGTTGTGAACACGTCATAATTCGGGAGAAATGTGACCAGTGGGAGGAATGAGGTTAGCAAGTAGGAGCTAACGGGAGCTAACCTCTGTCGCTCTGTTTCCTTCTGCACTTCTGCGTGTTATTCTTCTGCTCCTGCGGGTCACTTTCAGGCCGTGGATAGTTCACACTGGAGTCTGATATGGGCCACATTTAAACTGTAATGTGAACTGTCAAACAAAAAAATCGGATCTGGGAAAAAAATCGAAATTGAGCATTAAGGCCTGCAGTCTGAACGTAGCCTTAGAAACTAATTGTAAAAATAGCTTGTCATGTCTTATTAAGAGGAGCTAAGCTCCCCTGTAGTTTTCACCCTGCTTGTACCACAGGTAGTTGGTAAAAAGTTTTCATAGTTTGGTAAGAGGCTTTGCTTAAATTAGCCAAAAAGACATCGGTGCATGACATGTTGGTTGGCACTAGCAACCTGCTGGTAAATAGTTAATTTTGCTTAGGCCTACGTTAATAAAAAATGAATTATGCTATGCCTATGAAGTCCCATTTAATTTACCACCTGTAGCCTAAATAGGGATATGACTTCATATAGGTCCAGTGATCCCATTTTCCCAGCCCAGTGCGGCCCACCACAGTCTAATCTTCCAGTTTTATAATGAAGCAAAAACATTCACAACACTTCTCATAATAACACAAAAGGTCTCAAAAATTGTTTTGCACCATTGCTTTGTGTCTGTCAAAACAACTAACAAATCTGGCTTTGTGCTTTATCAAATCGCAAAAGATTGCGATTTAATTAAATAAGTATAATAAGAAGGCCTATAAATAAGATATTAAATCAGTATATATATGTTATTTATGAGGTTAAAAAAGTAACTAAGTAACGTTTACTCAGAGTAAATTTTAAATTAGCTACTTTTTCCTTTTAATTTAGTAGATTTTTATACCAGTAACTTTACTTGTAGTAAGTAAAAATTCATTGGTGTAACAGTACTTTTACTTAAGTACAATATTTTAGTACTCTTTCCACCTCTTGATGACATGTGCTATCTACCCAGCAAATTAGAGCACTTCTTAACTAACCAATATGTTGTGTATCATACTTACTCACACATGTTTATTTAATGTGAGTTTAATAATACAGTCTGTTAGCCCTGATAACTCTGGTAACTGGTCTGAGACACGTATGAATAATGTCTACAGTCTAATCTTTTCTGTAACAGAAAGTCCTCACCCAAATTCCAAGGGAAACATGTGATTATTTCATGAAGAAGGTTGCGAAAATTGAGATTTGGAGATGGAAGTTGCATTTCATTCCAAAGTATTCTGATTTAACAACTGTAGATATATGTTGTAGTTTTGGCCAACATTTATTCACTTGTAACATTGTACCCACCTGGTTGTACAGATAACCTACTGGGGGGCACATACCCCCGTACAGGTCACAGCCGAAGTGCCTCTGTACACTCTGATGGATTTTAATTAAAAAAAATTAAAACATACAAACATAAGGCCCAATTAAAAAATGAATCCCAGTCTTCTCCTATTAGGATTAATGAAGTCAGGCTTGTGTTGTCAGATGATGAAGTGCCCTCTTGCACGTTATAAGCAGGATGCCACAATTCATGTCAAGTGTCATATGAATGTCATATTAAATATCTGGTGTTACCACACACCTGCGTCCTAAAAGGTTTGATTGAAAACACAAGTTACTACAACGGTGTAACCAACACCCTTACTTCATGAGACAGTTGAGTGGAATAGGCATGGGAAATATAATCAATCTATAATAAACAGGATGGTATGCATTTCACCAATAGGTTTGTTTTGGTATACAATGGATATTCATTTTAGAGTTATTTACTGCATGTCAACCACTGAACAGTGAACCAGTGAGTGTTTGCATTTGTCTGAAAGTTTGCATTCTAAAACATTTGCATGCTAAGAAAAGGCAAATGAGACAATGGAGAGATGAAATGTGCCATCCAAAGTGGCTTGATAACAGCACTGAATATAGGTTTGTAATAGTAAGATGTCACCAAAAACAAAATCCCTGACACACACTGAACATCAAGTATGACCTGAAATAAGCTTTTTACATAGTGTAATATATACATACACAATTATTAGGGGAAAAGTTGAATGGTCTTGATTGGATTAATCTTGTTATGTCAGATCTAGATGTAATCTAGATGTAATCTAGATCTGCTCATTTATGAAAAGCACTCTGACATAACTGTTGTTGTGATTTGGTGCTATATAAATAAAACTGAATTTAATATCATCATTGTCATTTTGTTGCAACATTGTTTAAATGGAACATTAATGTCAATAAAGCACACTGAACTGAAATGAACTGTGAAAAACCTCTCCTCACACATAAAACAGAACATGTATTCAAATGAATGAGTCAGTTGGCTTAACCTTAACTGTATTTAATTTTAGCAGTTGATAACACTATCCGGTTGTAGTTGTATCGTTTTCCACATTACTTCACCAGCTAATGTGATCCACATTACTATCTATCTATCTATTATTAAAGTGTTGATTTTAGCCAGCAAGAAAGGATGTAACCTAATTTTACAAAGCAAATGTGGAGCGGTTTGTTTCCTAGCCTATAGTGATGCAAGGCAAGGCAGCTAGCTAACGCTAATTAGCTTGGGCCTGCCGCAGTTTGCTTTGTAACGTTCAATATAGATTTATTGTAGTTTTACCAATACTCAGGTACACAGTTTCTCCAATGTCTCAGTCGCTGTAACTAACGTGACCCACATAGTATACAACAGGCTACTGCAACAAACAACACAGAGGAAGACCCATCCACTAACATTACAGTAACGTTACTTAGTGCGGTCTGACTTTCATAAAGTGTGGAACCAATCTTGTTATTCAGTCTAGCTCACTAACCGTTTCATTACCATCTAATACATGTAGCTGTGTTGCTATTGCTGAGCCTCCAGTGAAAGATAAATTTAACGTTATCAAGGGTTTACCTGAGTTGTTGTGTGAAGCTGTCTCCCTGTCTGCGTCACTGGCACCGCCCCCTTCGGAAAACGCGGCTCTACGTGTCTTTGCATTGACTTTGTATGTTAACTTACCGTCCCGAACGCTCGCTTCGCTTTTGGTCTGAAAGCACCATAATAGTTGGCTCTGACCTACAGTAACACTACTGTATCGTAGAACAGAGTGGAAACCTGGCAATGCATCAGTTTAAAAGATCTAGAGCTTAGATTTAAAACACAAACAGCATCCCGTGCTCCAGATGAACTCATGAAAGAAAGGTGCTTTTCTCTCTGAAAGCAAGCTATTTTGCTCCAATGTCCTTGATATAAGTTGAGCTAAACACTTTTATTTGAAGCCAAAGATAATTATAATGATATAATATGGACATCTGTCCTGAGTTCTTAAAAGTTTTGTTAGAACATCCTGTTTGCTCAGTGTTCCCTTGTTTGCCTAGCCTGCTCAGTCGGTGCCTGATTCAGCCACTTCCAAGTGAAAAAGCGCTTTGAGTGCTGGGACTATTTACTTGTCTGCCTTCATCATCACACATCCAACTTTTTTTGCCTCTCTTATCTCTCTAACTCAGTACTGCAAGCTGACACCTTTATCTCTGAACACTGGATGGTCTTATAGACTTAATTTAGAGCAACACCCTTCAGCACACAAACACACACAAACACACTGTGTTCCTGACTTACCATTTTGACTCCAATCCATATGTAAGGTAAAAAACCCTCCTACTCTGCTCTGCTCAGCTTCTGTAAACTAATTCTCTCTGTGATACTTCGCTACGTAACTCTTCCAACTGCTTCACTTCTTTTATCTTATCTCTGCTCGGTGCCATTCACAATTTCCTCTTCTCCTCTTCTATTTCCTCTCACTTTCCCCCCTGTCTGTTGTAGTAGTAGCAGTAGTAGCTTCAGTGTCTGCTTTGATTTTCCAAAGAGAGAGAGAGAGAGAGAGAGAGAGAGAGAGAGAGAGAGACTGGCATGGGGAAAGAACCATTGGGCAGCAGGAGGAGACCTTTTTACCTCCCCTTCATTTTATCCCTCCCCCTTCTATCTGTGCTTCCTTTTAGACAGTGTTTAAATTTATTTATTCACATTGGAGGAATTTCAGTTTCGTATGAATGAATACTACTTGCTTACCCACAGATACAGTACAGCAGCTGCACTTTCTAAATAGCAAACAGACCTGGGTTCTCCTCCCACGTGCTGAATGTTGTAAAGAAACAGACTCGTTAATCACATAGTAATATGAGAAAAAAAAGCCCTTTTGAAAAATGGAAAACTATGCAAAATAGCTCTGGTATTATTCATAATTCATAATTCATATTTCCATATGCAAAAAGCAAGATTATAATATCTATAATAATATCATATAATACAAGGCTGTTGAAACAAACATGACAATTACTACAAGGATAACAGATAGATACTTGCTCTGCGGTCTGGTGGTGTGAAAGCAGATACTTCTGTATCTCTTGCCAGACTGCAGCAGGGTGAACAGGCTGTGGCTGGGTGGGTTAGTCTTTTGGTATCCTTTGTGCAGGCACCTCACTTCACCGATATCACTGATACTCAGGAGATGGGTACCAATGATCTTCTGAGCAGTTTTAATCACCCGCTGCAGAGCCCTCCGATCCTGGGCCGTGCACATCCCATGTCAGTTAGTGACGTTTCCAGTCAGGAAGACACAGGAATTTGGGCTTTTTAGCCGTTCACCAGCGTGAAGATGTGAGATGACCCTTTCAGGTTCTCTTTGATGTTGAACCTGTAACTGTTCACCTGCTCCACCGATAGACAGGAGTGTGTGTCTTCACTTTTTTTTCAGCAACAATGATATAAACTACAGTCTGTTGTGAATTATTTTAGAGCATTATAGCCTAAATTGTTATCATTAATTACACAAGCGATGGTGGTCTACATTGTCATCATTTAAAGTGTTATTTTATAGTGTAAAGTTAGGATCACAGTGTTAAAACGCTATAGCTCTGAGTGTATGTGCTCCTTTTTGTATCTAACTGCCCAGGCTCAGCAGTAGCACAGTGAGATCAGCAAGGCATCATCAAAAACACCAGCAAAGGAAAATGTAGAAGCAGAATTAGTGAAAATTGTGTTACAAAACATCCATATAGTCCATCACAGTAAGAATGTCCTGTCTCCAGCACACAACACAAAAGACACCAGCTTATTCCACAAAGTCCGGTTATGGTTAAAATAGCATGATCAGCAGAAGCCATGCCTAGGACACAGAGAGGGGGAACAGTGCAGAGAAAAAACAGACATCAGTCAAGAAACAGTCATCAGTGACTATCCTTAATTCATAATTTTTAATCATTTTATTATCCTTAATTAGTATTAATCATTAATCATTCTTAGTCAGTTTATTAATAATCTTTACTTACTTTTTAATTTTTTTACCTGGATGTGCCTTGTCTTTACCTACAAATTCTGAACTGTAGAAACAAGCTCACTGTGGTTAAGATCCTTGAGTGGGAGTATTGACTGCAGACACCGAGACCATGCACGCCTTGTTCAGCTGTTATCTACTGTTGATTTATGACTGCAGGAGAGGCTGCAGGTGTTCAAAATCTGCTGTGACAAGTGCATGCCTCGTTCTGCTGTTATCTACTGTTGTTATGACTACATGAGGAACTGTTGAATTGTATCAATTGTATCATTGAATTAAGGCCCGTTTATACTCCTGCGTAGGGTCTACGTGCGTAGCCTTAGGCGTAGGTACGCACGTAGCCATGCATTTATACTTGTGCTTAGGTGTTTCCGTCATTCTGCAATTACACCCCCAAACGCTAGTCGGCAGTAGTGCTACAGCGTCCACTGTGTTGAGTTTTGCCGGCCGAGCAGGCTAACTTCCGGTTTAGTGCTCCGCTAACGTAAATGGGGGTGTAGCCTTTTCAAATGTTACCGACTGAATGGATCACATTCTGATAGCGAAACGAGTCATTTTGCTCGTGTTGTGACGGTCAAATATATTGATTCAATGTGTTACAGCCGCCGTTTTGGCCGCTAGTAAATGTTACTTCAAAGCGCGGGGTACTTCCGGTCCACTCGGAGGCATTGCGAGGCTACCCAGCCGACCAATCACAGAGCTTATGGTCCATGTCGACTCAACGTGTATTTACATTTTTGAGGAGGTGCACATCAGGCGATGGCGTAGCCCCATAGCCTATGCCATCACCTACGCCGTCGATTTGACGCAGAAGTATAAATTGCACTTTAGTCTACTGATATAAAGACAACATGTTTAATTACTAATTAAGGGTTTGATTGTCAACTTCTGACCTCTGATTATTACAGCCTGTGTGAACTTTGAGTAAGCTTGCTGAAGGAATGTATGATGACAGAAAAAGCGACAGAGGCTTACTAAAATCCCGTCAGATAGTGGATGACAAAAAAAACAATACAGTAATAAATGACAGCTGGAGAACAGTGTTAATTGGTAAAAGAACACATGTAAGCAGCATAAAAGCAGAGGAAAAGAAGTTCACCATAAGGAAAGGTGGGGGCAAACCAGCCCAGAGGGGTATATATAAGACTGTCTGCAGACCACAGGATTGACACCATCCTCCAACCTGCTGGGATGTTGTACGGGTCCTGTTTTGGAATAAACTCTTTTGCACCGACTCTTGACCGTCTCCAGAGAAGTTTTTGACTGCAAATTTATTGACTATAATAGAAAGTTAATGGAGTATTTTTTGACAAAGTTTATAAAGCTGGTGAAGGTGGGGACCAGGAGTAACTGGCCCAGCCTGGTCGTACATCTGACCCAACAAGTCCCCTCCAAAAGTATAGGAATGGTAAGGAAAGTTCATTTGTTTTTGTTGTTCACTGAAGACATTTGGGTTAAAGATCAAAAGATGAGTATGAGACAAGAGTTCAGAATTTCAGCTCTCATTTCTTGGTATTCACATCTAGCTGTGTTAAACAACTGAGGACATATCACCCATTTTTCAAGTGAGCAAAACTACAAACATTTCCTGTTAAAGAGCTGCGGTAAAAGCCTGGAATAGCATCACAAATGAAGAATGCAAAAGTTTGGTGATGTCGATGAGTCGCAGGCTTGAGGCAGTTATTGCAAGCAAGAGTTATGCCACCAAATATTAAATGTTATTTACTTTAAGATTATTTATTCCAATACTTTTGCTCACCTAAGAATGCTGTGGTCTAATACAAACGGTGATATGTCCTGAGTTGTTGAACACATCTAGATGTGAATACCAGGAAATAAAAGCTGAAATTCTGAACTCTTGTCTCATACTCATCTTTTGATCTTTTGAACCCAAATGTCTTCAATGAACAACAAAAACAAAGGAATTTGCCTTACCGTTCCAATACCTTTGGAGGGGACTGTACATACATTCTTCACACACACATTTTGACATGCAGACCAGAGGAGCTGGGGATTGATCATCTTCTTCCACTGATCTTATGATTAGTGGGCGACCCTCTATGCCTCTAAGCCACAGCTGTCCCCTAAATTGATGGAGTACTCATTAAAGGCTGTGTTGCTGGTTTGTCAGCTTGGAAAGACACCCCATCAGAGCAATGGATGGATGAATGGATGAATGGTTTTGGGGGAAAGGTCTGACAGAAGGGTTTCATTTTCTCTGCGTTAGAAATCACTATTCTTTCCTCTTTTTCTGCAGACACATCATGACTGAGCTGATTGAAACAGAGAGGCTATATGTGGAGGAACTGCAAAGCATCATGGAGGTACGGGGTGTCAGCTGTTTTTTACATTGCTTCATGACTAACTTACATTCAAAACATTTGTAATTGTTCACTGTTCAGTTGGATTTGTCTCTGCTCTGCAGCTTGAGAAGCAAAGCTCGTGAAACAAACAATCTCTGCTCGGACTGTAATACTGTTTTTGCATGTTAAACAATAGTTGACTAATTGAAGGATCAATCTGGTTACATACCACTTGGGTCTTATTTTGATAGTTTTGGCCATTGGTTTTGGCCATTGGTTAAGATTCTCTCCTGGCTGTTTTCGCATGACAAGAAACTGAGGGAATATTAGTGATATTTCATTTTTGATCACTTTTGGTTTTACCTTCATATAAAGTTGTTCAGATAATCTGGCTAAATGGGTCGATTATTTAAAACCTGTCTAGTTGTCTGACTGTAATATCTCCTGTCAGACTTTAAAACAGTAACACAAGTAAGACCCTAATTGTAATTAACCAGAATTATTTTATTTCCTTTAATGATCCAGTCATTTGTCAGTCAATATTAAACATGTCCAAAATAGGAATTAGGGTTAAATTGATAATTAAATATATGCATACCTATACAGTATGTACACATACAGTAGCTGTCAGTAAAAGCCCGTTACCTTTCTTTTCTCTAAAGTCTACCAATCAGATTAAGAAAGGTAGGTAACACCCAGCACTCATGAACCACATGAAGTAAGAAAAACACCTTTGTGCTAGTTTTATTATTTACCATTATCTGTCATTCAATGGGTGTTTCATGTTTTTTGACAAAGAAGAATCTTCCCAACTCATAAAGCAGCAAGAGAACCTGAGACATCCTGACTTATAGTACCTGGTATGGATCTCCACTGGAACACTACATATAATGTTAGATAGATAGATAGATAGATAGATAGATAGAAAGATAGTGTGGTGGGAATTGCGTGTTTAAATAAACAGTTCAGGCAAACACTTGTCTTTCTGTGAATTTTATTCAAGTCTTCTGCAGAAAGACTCACAGCAAAACACATACATGGATGTTCGAATGAGTGAGGAGAGCTCCGTGAGCCTGTTATTTATCCAGCTTTAGGGTCAATCATATCATCCCACGGAGACACATTGTCCCTGAAGTCTGGATAACACAGAGAACAGAGAAATTTTGACTGTTACGTTTACACAGATTCAGTGCCACATCACAGATGAGTCTCCCTGAGTCCAGGGTTACATGCAATATGTTTGGAATTCCCATTACATTACTCCCTTTTAGCATTTTATGCTAACCAAACATAAGAATACAAACATATTATTAACCTTACTTGCAGAGTAGGTGATTAGGTAAGAATATAAGAAATAGACACAGAAAAATATAATGTAAGAAATGCAAAAATGTGAGAATATAAGACACAATACAAACACTTGTAATTATGCAAAATGTGGAATTTCATTATATTTGCAAAGACTAATGATTCAGAATATAGCTAAGAAACTTAGAAATGATTCAGATTAAACTTCATTTTCATCCCCACTGAAAGGTGGGATCCACTCCATCGAATCGGTGGGTGCAGTATGTAATTGCATATACTGACCCATAGATGATTTAATAGCTGTAGCAATCATAGATCTAGCACAAGGGATCACACAGCATGTCAGGAGGAGGAAAGCACCGAGAATGACAAACAGTGGGGTCAACATTTTAAACAACATATTCTTCCATCCGCCTGTTGTCAGCCACGACCACATGTCCCATCCCCCAGAGTCCTGCGAGTCCTGACTCTTCTCCTCGTGCAGTAGATCATTCAGGTGGGAGACAACATGAGTCATGTTGTCCGAGACATCTGGGATGTATGTACAACAGTCCGTTCCAATTATGTGGCAAACTCCGCCTTGAGTCGCCAGCATCAGGTCCAGTGCCATTCTGTTCATCTCTGGCATCATATCTGATCAGTTGTGCCACCTTGCCTACCGCTGTAATCAGTGTGCCCATGGTGAGTGTTTGGGAGATTAGTGGTTCTAGGTGATCTCAGAGACCTCCACTCCCCTCCCTCCCTAGGAACACAAGGCAGGGGAAAGCTCAGCTCACTCACTGATCTCCATCTTCACCTGGTCTGAGGCCTTTTGGTTGCTTTGGCCCTCGTTTGCAGTGGGTGGCGTGAATCCAAGTTGCTCTTTCAGCCACTTTTACTGCTGTTTCTGTTGTTAGCAGTATCTGAAATGGCCCAGTCCACCTGCGAGCCCACTAATGCTTTCTCCTGAAGTCCTTTACCACGATCCAGTCCCCTGTCTCCAGATCGTGCAGTTTCTTTTCGGCAGCTTTTAGGATGGTGTTTTTGACCTGCATGTGAATTCCGGAAAGAACAGAGGACAAATTAGCACAATATCTCAGCATTTCATCCTCACATTGGCTGGTATCAGGGAGTTGTCTTCTAGCTGGCCCAATCCCCGTGTTCAATGGTCTGCCAAATAGGACTTCAAAAGGACTGAGACCCCCTCTGCCCCTCATCCGGCTTCTCATGTGCATTAAAACGATCGGCAAGCTGGATGCTAAGCGCAATGTTGCTTGAGATCAATCCCAATATCCTCCCCTACACTCTTCAGTGCTGTGCTAATGAAAGGTGTGCCATTATCACTGGAGGTCTTAGTTGGGATTCCCCAGCGAGGAATGATCCGGCTTATCAAAGCTTTTGCAACTGCTGCTGCATCCTGTTTAGATGTTAGAAATGCCTCTACCCATTTAGAGAACATATCTACCATGATAAGACAATATTTCTTCCCCTGTGACGGTGTCAGTTGAATGAAGTCCATTTGCAGATGCTCAGATGGTTTGTCTGGGGGTGGGTTTGCCACCTGTGAGATCTGAATCAGCCGCCACACATTGTTAGTTGCACAAATCATGCAACTTTGACAAAATTTCTGGGAGAGTTGTAGAACCCCTTTGTGAACCAGTATCTGTTTAGTTCCTGTGTCATACTCCCTTTTATGATGATACATGGTCTTTACCGTGTGTCAACTTAGCATAATAAGGAAACAGATACTTAGGCAGGCACGGCTTCCCATCAGGCCCATACCACACTTTGTCAGAAAATGTGCAGCCTGCTTTCTTCCAAACAGCTCTCTCCTATGGACCCGCTCTCGCCTGTAATTCCTGCAAATCAGCAGTAGAAGTCAATGGTGGGTCAGGTAAAACAGTACATTGGGTGGTTAGTGTGTGTTTTGCTGCAGCCTTTGCTGCAAGGTCAGCTCTGGCATTTCCCTGTGAGATAGGATTGTTAGTGTGAGTGTCACATTTACACACAGCAATAATTTTGGGCAACAGCACAGCATCAAGTAGGTCAGCAACCAGTGTGTGATGAGCAATAGGTTTGCCTGTGGATGTTAAAAACTTCCTGTTTGCCCACAATCTCCCAAAACCATGAATAACACCCCAAGAATAACGGCTGTCTGTAAAAATATTTACAGTTTTGTCCTTTGCATATTTCAGAATAGTTTGAAGGGAGCGGTTTTGCTAAAATTGTGTCATGCAAAGTTGTTACTGCAAAACCTGCTCTATGTTTACCAGTTGCTGGATCACGTGATGCTGAGCCGTCCACAAACAACTTCATGTCTGGGTTTGTTAGAGGAGTCTCCTGCAAGTCTGCCCTTAGAGAGCAGGTTTCTGTTATGACTGTAACACAATCATGCGGCTGTCCTTCACCTGGAGTTGGGAGGAGAGTAGCAGGATTCAGTACAGTGCAGTAATGTTAGATATATCAAGCAACACGGTCTTGTATCTCAGCCACCTGGATGTGGAGAGATGAGATGTTTTTTGTTCAAGCAAAATCATCGACAGCATGTGGAACCAGCAATGTCAAGTCTGAATAACCCACAATGTCACGTGATGCCATGGCTGCTTTTTCAGCAGCCGCCACAGCTCTCAGGCAGTTTGGCAGCCCTGCTGGTCCAGTTTGGATGAAAAATAAGCTACAGGTCTCAGTCGTCCCCCATGGTCTTGTAGTAGTACTGAGGTCATGTACCCTCCCTTTTTGTCAACAGTCTGTGTGAAAGGTTTGTTACAGTCGGGAAGACCCAGGGTCGGTGGAGACTGAAGAGCCAGCTTTAAATCAACAAAAAATCTCAGGCCTTCCCCATGTGCGGTTTCTGCCCATGCTGCCTTAATGTGAGCACTGTCATTCATAAAAAGTTAATTTACCTGTTTTTTTGCCTCTCATTTTAGGACGGTCTAAAATGCTTCAATTTGCTTTGGGGTGAGAGGGCTCTTCTTTTTCCCTTTTGCATTGATCACATGACCCAAAACAATATCATTCAGAAACAGACTGCAGTTTAGATCTGCTAGCTTCATGGTCATCATCAGGAAGGTGTTAAATCTAGAGACGTCTTTCACAAAGATTTGTTTGCCATGACTTTTTTTTTAATCTCTTAGAGGGCTTTATCTCATGGTTATCAAATTTGACATCAGAAAATCTGTTTCTAGAACAGTTCTTACCTCATTCACTACAAAGAAAATATTTTACAATGTACCTGTAGACTTTGAAAGTCAACATTTTGCATCTGATGTCTTTCCCCATCCATCGGCCTCACAGCATGTTTTCACCCAGGGTCCTAAATCCTCCCACCTGTCATGTATAGCTTTGACCAGAGGGACATGAGGAACTGAGTTAGGAATCTGAAACAGAGTTTTGCAGTGTGGGTCATTCACAACAACAGAAATAGCACATCTGTTATTGCTCCAATACAACCAGTTCAGTCTCAGTGAGTTCTTATCTCTATGTTTTCTGAACCATTGTTTCTCAAAGGTCGTATCAGCACCAAGATGTGTGTGTGACCTGCAGCCCAGTTCTTGTGGGGACATGAAGTCTGTGTTATTGAAAAGTGTCTCGACTTCCGCGATTAATGAATGATTAACTGAGTTCACTGCTGCGGCATCTTCCGCTAATAATCACATAGCAACTCCCTTTGACTCTGTTTAACAAACTGTGATGCCATGTCAGAAATTCTGGCCACCACAACCTCCTTGGGAGTGGAAATCAGAATTATGCCCAACAAACACATCAAATCAAGCGAGGAGATTCACAGGGCAATGGTCTGACAGCAAAAAAGAATGTTTGAAATGCTTTTCAATCTCCTCACCGCATGTTAAAGGTGCTGTGAATCTCTCCACCAGAGGTTTCCCTGAAACCCCCACTGTCCTGAGACCTCCAGCGCTCCTTTTTGGAGAAGTTTGAAATTCTTGACTTCTAATGAGTGATTCTGTGGCTCCTGAGTCAACTAGAAATCTGATATCTTTCCCTGCCACATTGTAATAATAATAATAAATTTTATTTATAATGCACTTTACATTTCAGGGAAATCTCAAAGTGCTACAGCAACAAGGGGTTAAAAACAGTTCCAGAAAATAACAATCGCAATAAAACACCGTAACAAAAGATTTAAAACCATGACTGTTAAAAAGCCTTTTGAAATAGAAAAGTCTTTAGGCCCTTCTTAAAAACCTCCAGAGTTTGTGGGGCCCTTAGGGGCTCTGGGAGGGCATTCCAGAGCCGTGGGGCGACTGCCTGGAAGGCCCTGTCTCCCATGGTGGAGAGTTTAGTCCTTGGTTGGTGCAGGCAGTGGGTAGATATGATATGATATGCGCATATCCGTTGATAGCCCATTTAGCATATATCCCTCATGTATTTTATCAGTTTCCTGTCTCTGCTCAAGATACACAATAGCCTCATTTATCAAAGTCTGCATGTCTGCTTCTGTTTTAACGTATGTGTGTGTGTCTGTGTCAGTGTCTGTGTGGGTGCTCTCATGTGATTCATGTGCAGGTTGCTCTGTCATCTCAGTTCCAGTCTCCAAACCTTCCTTCCCTGGCCTCGGTTTCCCCCCTGCTAGTCAGTCAGCCATCTGTCCTATGTTAGCCTCTGGGCAGTCTCGGGCCCAATGTCCTTGCTTTTTGCAGATGTAACAAGCATCAGATCTGCCACGGACTCTGCCTCTGACTCCTCAACCCCGACCTCTGTCCCGTCCTCTGCCTTTTCTGTGATGTTGTTGCAGCTGTGCCATTTGCAGCCTGTTTTTCTGCTGCTCTCTGTCATCCTTTTTGTCCAGGAGGAACTCCTCCGCATGTACATGTCTTTGAACAATCTCCAGGTGACCATGTTGCCATGTCAAACTGTTGCGTTTCACCATCTTAGCGATCTCCGGCCTCAGGCCGGTGAGAAAGTTGTTTCTGAGAGTTGCCTCCCATGGGGTGATGTCATGTGATGGTCCCATCACAGCCGGCTTTAACAAACCGCTGTGTGTTTCATGAAGGTCAGCGAGGGCTGGATGGCACCCCGTAAGGTGGTGTGGTTGCTCCCCCTCCCACAGCTGCGGCTGCTTGTTGCAGCTCGTCCTGCAGGTACATGGGTTTAACCACATGTTTCTCCTCCACTGCCTGTCCGCTTGACAGTGGCTGAGCTGATGCTTCCGCTCCAGCTACAGGTTGATCAGTAGGTGGAGCAGGTATTTGGCCGAGGTGGCCGTGGGGGAACCGAGTCCAGGTCCGGATCTAGTTTGACACACTGAGATGCAGAATTGTTAGAGGGGTCGGTCCCTGCCCGTAATTTTCTGTCCCCTGTGGCTCGCCTCTCTCAGCCATGCTGAATATGCGGCCCAGTTAGCTTTAAAGGTTTTTCTCTCCCTCTCCTTTTTCTCTAATTGAACCCTCAGAGCTTTTAACTGTCTCAGGCTGAAGCTGCCAGTCGCTGGAAAACCACACTGCTTAATCCACAAGTCCAGCTGGTCAATACTGCCCAAACCATAATTAGTCGTCATGTAATTAATTTTTAGTTTTTTATTAGTTTTTTGAACCCATTTTCCTTCGGTTGTTTTATAAATAGCCCTTAATTCCCAGAAAGTAATAAAAAATTTACCTTCTATTTTGTCTTTTAAAATTTAGAATTAGGTGCCTCTTTTGTTTTAAATTTGGGAGGCTTGTTTAAGTCTTGTGGTATGAGGACCTTACCTTGAAGCCGGGCGCCTGGGAAAAGTTCAATTCTATCTATATTAAATTAAATAAATCGATATTACCTCTACTTACATGTTGCTATTAAATGTTAACAAAGCTACTAGTCTTAGGAAATCCTGTTTAGAAAAAGCCTTTGTTCAACATTCACAGGGTCTGTCAGTTTTTTTATTTTTTCATTCACACAAGGCTGTTTTCAATTCTCACTCAATTTTTTTTCATACGCAATCCAGTCATGTATCTGTAGTAAACACATTCAGCAGTCAACAATACTGTATGTTTACTTTGTATTCCCCTAGAATAGCAATAGTAAATTGTAAAAATAGTAAAAATAGTAAAAATAATATGAAATATTTATATTTTTTTTATATATTTTTTTTCCCCAAAAAAATTCTTAAATTTTATTGCGAGTCTTATGACTCACAAACCCCTACTTTACTGTGGGTCCCAGACCCAAAAGAACTGGTGCAACAGTAGGTCCCAGACCTATAAGAAATCCACTGCCCCCCAGTGATTTCTTGACTATAGTACCTTTAACACAAAGCTTTGCCGATTCACACAGCGGCCCCGGGCCTGCCCTGCTGACACGTCTGTCACGCGCACCCTGAGAGGTAGCGAGAATCGTTCCACTTGAACAGTCTACTCACCAAAAAGAGAGTGTTGCCAGCCACCAGGTTCTTTGTGGATCACAGCAGTGAGGGAGCCTCAGACACTCAGGTGTCAGGCCCTCAACGTCTCACAAGTATTTTGGAGGGGAGTCTCAGACTCCGGCCGTACGGTTTTTCACCTGCAGCTCCGAATGTCCGAGTCCTCTCACGCGTGTGACCAGCCGACAACGCCAAAATTGTGGTGGGAATTGCGTGTTTAAATAAACAGCTCAGGCAAACACTTGTCTTTCTGTGAATTTTATTCAAGTCTTCTGCAGAAGGACTCACAGCAAAACACATACGCCGTGTACAT
>NW_025742057.1:0-56279 GCF_021292245.1 Micropterus dolomieu | reverse complement strand
TACATGTATGCTCGAATGAGTGAGGAGAGCTCCGTGAGCCTGTTATTTATCCAGCTTTAGGGTCAATCATATCATCCCACAGAGACACATTGTCCCTGGATAACACAGAGAACAGAGATATTTTGACTATTACGTTTACACAGATTCAGTACCACATCACAGATGAGTCTCCCTGAGTCCAGGGTTACATGCAATATGTTTGGAATTCCCATTATAATAGATAGATAGATAGAGTTGTTCTTTTCCTTATAATTCCTGCCTTCAGACTTCTATCAGTATATGAACTTGATTTGATCTCCTGGGTATAATGGGTCTAATCAATTTTCTGTTGGTTTATATGTGCACATAAGGTTAAACTCCAGCAGGAATGCACTGATTCTGACTGTACTGATTACATGAAACAGGGCATGGTGTGTTAGTGCACCTTAGTCTATAATTCATGAGTGTTAATCTGTGGATTGAGTTAGACATTGGAAATAGTCAGAGGTTAAAATCTCTGTTTCTCTCATTGTGCCGTGCCAGTTAATTTATGGCAAAATCTGCTTTCTTTTTCTTCTTCATTGTTTAACCATTTTCCCCTTCCTCCCCAGGGTTATTTTGCAGAGCTGGATAACTCAGAACTCAGCCACCTCATCCCCCCGTCTCTGGAGAACAAAAGGAATGTGCTATTTGGCAATCTGCCAGAGATATATGAATTTCACAACAGGTAGGTGAAATGCATTCTGTATATTGCCCTGCCATGTACTCTACTGTATCTATCAAACACTGATTTCAACAAGGCTGACCACAGGATTAAAAATGGCATATGGAGGAGTGAGAAACTACTCCACACTAGATTAGGGACAGAACCATGTGCTTGTCAAATAAGGTGATAAGGTGATAGCACATATCTATCTCTCTTCTGTCAATCTAAAAGCCAACTATGAAGTTACGTATTACAGTGGCAGCAATAATTTAGTAAAAAGTCAGGTGTGTGTTGTTCTTTTTTTGATTTTGTCGAATGGTCAACAAAATCATTTTTTTCAGTATACTGTATCTGCTTATTTTTCTTTATTTTTAAGTTTTAAACATGTACACTTTTTTAAATTATTATTTACATATGGCCTTTATTTGATATAATTATGCAGGTGAAAGTAAAGTGATAAATATTTGTTGTCAGTCCACTTAGGGCCTGTTTTACTAAAGGTTTGTAAGTAAAAACGTGTGCAAACTTGATATCACCAACAAATTAGCATGTAAGCTGATCTACTATCGGTGCACGCAGAATGACGTCTTTCAAAAGTGCAAGATAGCACCTGTTGTTCATTTACTACTTTTGCCTTAATGAATATGCAATTTGGGGCGTTTCAATTTTATTGTGAAAAGTAATGGGAGGGTAACATGCAAATACATTTATTTACTACACGCAATGTGATCTAACATGCCTAAAAGCAATTTCATGTGAGTACAACAGCATCTGTATTTAATACATTTGAAAGGAAGGTGCAAACCGCAGTATTGCATTAGAAAAGGTTGATGGAAACGACAAAACTCGAAAAAATTCGCAAATTCGCAAAACAGTTTTAACGCTTGAAGTCAATCTCTTGTTGAAAAAGAGTAAAAGCGCTAAATGGGAGATAATAAGTTCTGACGTAGCGAACTTGTAACTCACGACTGATCAACTGTTTCTGCTGTCGGCGTCTTGCCCAGTTGTGCAGAGTTCTGCATGCCTGCCGAGAATTTCATGCACATTCGCGGCTGGTAACGCTCATTTGTGCTGAGAAAAGAGGAGGAAGCAAATCTCGGCAGGTAGCCTTCATCATCTGTTCTGCCGAATTCTGCATTCACCTCTTAAAGGTCCTTTTCAGATACTTTGCTCTGCACACTGATCAAATGGGGTTATCACTGCATATTTTTGCTGAATGCTACTCTACTGTGTAAGGAAATATCAACAACTCTAAACGTTCTTAAAATACATACTTCGAATGATTTATCACCATTGCCGAACCCCACAAAGAATATTATAGCGTTTAAAAGCATTATTTGGAGGTGCATGCAATTCACGGTATAACACCGGATATTCCCACAACGTGCGGAGACATGGCTGCAACTTGCTCGCTTGAAACACATTTCTGAGGACCTTTCTCCATTTTTCTAAGATCAGTGACCATCAGGTTCATGCGACTGGTTTTGTTACTGGTGTGGAACCCATACATCTTGTTTATTAGCCATGTGTAACATCAACTACTGACGTAACGACGGCCGTACAGGGACAGGGACAGGAGATCGCAGGGCGACCGAGCACGGTGCGGACGGTCGGTGATTGTGCCCTCTGGCTGGATGAAGCTCGATCTGCTGGCATTTCCTCGCGTTTGGGTCATTCCAGCATACTGTAGCTGTTTCTGCTGGGGTTTCCCAAAGCAGTTTTTCAGTTGTGCTGTCCCAAGTACTTAGTGCAATCTCAGACAGGAGGTGCAGGTACAGACGATTTCCACATACTCGGGACGCACTGAATTAAACAAACTAAGATTTTTACGCAGTGGCTGCACCCCCTCCCGACTCTCCATGGCAGAAACCATTAAACCATGCAAAACCCTCATTTAAATACTGCCACCTCCACTGTGTTTGCAGCTGTTGTGTAAATGTGCAATATTTTAGAATGCACACGCAATTTAGGAAATGTTAGTAAATCCGGCCCTTAGTGTTCCACCCTCTGTGTTTGCTGAAGGCAGTCATACACACACACACACACCAACACACACCTCAGTGAGTTCAAGTCTTCCTGGCAATTGAACATTACAATTAAAATATGTTATTTAAATCATGGGAGGAATGGCAAATACACTGTCAGGATGGTGCATCTCTGTGACTTCCACATGATCTCCCTGCTGTTGAAAGCAGGCTTTATCTTCCATATATACAAAGTGCTTTGTGACCCTGGGACTACAACCAAGATCACTGATAATGTAGTACAAACTGACTAAATTGTATTACTTAATTAGATACAGAGGGAGTGTTTACATTATCAACCATCATTGCTGTGTGTGTCAAATGTGCAATGCTTCAAATAAATAAGCTCTGTATCTTTACTGATATGAGACGCTAGTCATACTAGTGTATATCTTATTTCACCTTTGCTCTAGCAGCACTGTCAGTTTTTGTTTCTTTGCACCTAGCATGACTACTGTCTGTGTGGGATGTGTCCAGACTGCAGAGTAATCAGTTCAGAGATGTTGTTTTTATTACACACTGACCAAACTGACCTCTTCGGGAAAAATCCCACTTACCTAGTGGTATGCAAATAACTGTGGATTTATGTCACCCTTGATTGTAGGTAGTAGGCTATTCATCTGTGCTTGCTGACATTTCCAGACTACATTTGAGCAGACAGTCACTCTATTTAATCCATTTTTTACAAATTTGTACTTAAGCATTGTGCATGGATAATAAGAGAGAAACCAGCTATCTCACTCATGGCGCCTGAGCAACGGAGCAAGTGGAGCAAATGCATCCCCATTACTCAATTAGGGAGAGCAAAGTTATGATCCATCTCACCCCGGAGAGAACCTGTTCCAGCTTCTCCCCTCTGGTAGGCGCTACAGAGCACTGTACGCCAAAACCAACAGACTCAGGAACAGTTTCTTCCCACAAACCATCACTCTGACGAACAGCTGACTCTGACTCACAATGTCAGGAACCATTCGTGTGCAATAAACCAGTAACTCTGCCACGGGTTTACTGGCTACCACTTACCAGTTATTCATCATTCTCTATTTCAGAGCTGTTCACACTGTTCATATTGTATATTGTGAACTGTACCTACCTCATGTACATAACACCACACATAATACTTATTTATTCCAGCATTCTTTGCACTCATCACACTGTGTACATGTATGCTTGTATGTGGATGTGCACCTGTATATCATATCCACCTCTGACATGTACATAATAATAACATTAAGGGTAATAATAATTTTATCCTGAATCCTTTGCACTCTGCTCATTGCACTATTGTCTCAATCTGTCTGTTTTGTTCATAGTGTGTATATATGGGTTCTCTATACTGTAGCCTGTGTTTGATTATTATTGTATCATTGTACTAGTAAGCACATCGTGAGCATTATGCAAGAATCCATTCCTCCTATGTGCACACATCCCTGGCAATAAAGCTGATTCTGATTCCTTAAAGGCAGAGTAAATGATTCTCTAGAAGGATTGGTTATTGTTTTAAACTCCCCTGCCAAACAAATACATCCCTCTCTTCTGCACCCCCCAAATTTCAAATCTCTGAGGTTTCTCCAGCATTGGAACGCCTTCATACTCTTCAGACCTTTTCTTCTTTAGCTGTTTCTCAACCATCTCTCCTTCTTCTAAGTGTGAAGGGGTCCAGCACGTTCCAATGTGCCGGTGTATAGAACTCTCTCTGCCACTGCACGAACACTAATGCCACTTGTTGTTGAAAGGCTGAAACAATGTTGTGTGGCAAGGTCCACATCACTTTTTTGATTTCTATTTTCAGAGCCAGGGCTGTGTAGGAAAACTGGATTTTATTTCAAAGCACACAAAACGCAGAGCTAGAAAACCATGAGGAAATTGTTGCTGAATTTAACAAAAGTGTGAGACGGGTGGAGCTGGAATCCAAAAGACCCAAAATCCAAATGAATGACTACAGCAACTGGACTGAAGGGATGTCCAAGTTGTTGAAGCTAGTTTAATGACTTAGTCACTTAAAGCATTAAGTAATTTGGCTTCCAGCTGGTCAAATTATATGTGTTCTTATTCTGTTTGTTCATGAATTACCTGCAGGACATTTCTAAGGGAGCTGGAAAACTTTGCAGAGAAACCAGAGATGGTGGGAACCTGTTTTCTGAAAAGGGTGAGTAGCTTAGTGATGGTGTGTAGTACACTTTACCAGGTACTGCACCTAAGTACAATTTTAAGGTGCTTGTATTTCCATTTAGTTACACTTTTAGTTTACACTTTCACACCACTACATTTTCACAGAGAAACATTCTCTTATAAATAATAATAAATATATATAATAATATTTTTTGACCACTTTTAGTAAATTTTACTGATAATACTTGTGTATTTTCACTTCACTATTTTATACTGTCATATTACTACTACAGTAAAATATCTGAATACACATACCATCACATCTGAGAGACTAAAGGAATAGGTTATGAAATGAGTATTTGCTTTTGTGGGTATATCTACAATGCTACAGTCAAAGGTGTCAAATTTAGAATGGAGGGTACATGTCCCTACTTATATCCAGCAACTACTGGGTTTTACCTAGCAATAAGTTTGATCAAAACAATTAAATATAAGCACTGTTGTCAGTCAGCATCTTGTTAGTGTATTTGGTACTCAAATGGTAAAGAGCTCTGCTACGCTGCCTACCTTTTTCACACCCTCAGCAACTAAAAATCTCCCATTTGGAGATGTTTTTTTTGTCCCCACCTAAAGTGACAGGAAATATCCGCTCTTGTGTACGGAATGTGGTACACTCAGTGGCCATATTCTTAGAAGCAAGAGTATTAGAAACACCTTTCGATATAATGCAGTCAATTACAACTGCAAACTACAACCTCAATAATAGACATTTAGCTAAATAATTACCACCCTGACGGTGTGACGAACTGAACGTTATTATTTTTATGATGGTAGAATTTATGGCCAAGCTGTTGTATTGGATTGCATTAGGATAAGGATAAGAATGTAAAAAAATGTTTTCTACAGGATGTTTTCTACAACACATAGTTGCACAAAGTAGTAATTTGTAAACTTATTTTGTAGGAAACATGGTTAGTATACAGTGAATCCTACAGTATTTAGTAGATACTGTTAATTTCATGATGCCTTTTAATGAAAGGCACAGAATGAGTAGATGAGGTCTACCAGCTCAGCCAGTGATGGCAGATTGAGCAGCAGCTAGACTGACCGGAAACTGGTGAGAATATTTAAGGCCCCCTCTTCACTCAGAGATCCCTTTGTGTTGTCAGAAAGAAGAGCTTCAGGTGTATGAGAAGTACTGTCAGAATAAACCCCGCTCTGAAGTCCTCTGGAGACAATGTGGAGACAGCTTCTTCTTTCAGGTAACACGCATACACCCAATATCAGACAACTTCTTATTCCCCATATACAGTAGCAACAAAATGTATTGTCTGACTTGTGGCGCTGTTTATGATGTTAGACTTACCATTCAGCAGGAAAACGCTGACCAACCTAACACTAGTATTTAAATCTCCTGCCAGCACTGCCATCTACACTGTTGCTGTCCCATTTTGTAACTTGTAACCATTTGTGTTTTGATATGAACATTTTAACCACTGCAACTTTAACTCTAAGTAGGTCTGGCATGTGTCCCTTCCTGAGTGTGAATGTTTGGTGTTTGTGACAATAGGAGTGCCAGAAGAAGCTGGATCACAAACTGTCTCTGGATGCCTACCTGCTGAAGCCTGTCCAGAGGATCACCAAATACCAACTCATGCTCAAGGTACACTGCACGCATGCACATTCTGCTTCCTCCAGGTGTGTGAATACCTGACTGACTGTCCAGAGTCAATGTTAACATGAAGATGATCTTGCCCTAAAGTTAACCAAACCTCGTATCAGACCCCCCAGGATATAATAATTTTATTTCAATATAGAAATAAACTTTTACATGCAAATACTTCACATACTTTTGCCTTATGTTAGTTGCAATCACAATTTATAACGTAATTGAGTATTGAATTTTTTTATATTACATTTTAAGATCTCTTTTCCTCATGTATTGTATAAATAATATTTTGCAACCCAAAAAATACACAACCCCTGCGATGGACTGGCGACCTTTCCAGGGTGTGCCCCGCCTTTTGCCCGATGTCACCTGGGATTAGCTCCAGCCCCCCATGACCCTGTACGCAGGATAAGCGGTTTGGCGATGGATGGATGGATGGAAAATACACAACCAGTCATCTTCATTGTTTCACTGACATTTTCAAATGTCAGATTTCATGCCCAAGTTCTGACGTAATGAAACTCCAAACATTTTAATAAGTAGCAGACAGGTAAGGCAGAATGGGTCATAATGATTTCAGCCACGTTCCAATAATGAGAAATAGCCAGTTCTTGCAGATATGCAGTTACCACAAATAATTGAATAAAAATATTTTTCAAAGACGTTCCTCATAGGTTCCTCTGTGTGTGACAGTCAGCTTGACCAGCCCCAGATGGAACGCTCACAGTGTTGAACTTACTGGTGGTTTACTCCCCCAGTGTTCTGAACTTTGACACCACTCCATCTCCATAAATCCCAATACAATGAGTTCCCAAAACAATGATTAAGGCAGAGGAAATTTACAAAACATTTAACATAGCATCAGGAATGAGCTGCTTACATGAGACAAATGCTGCGCTGCAATGCAATGCCGTGACATATACTGGATTTTAATATTAGGATAACATTTAAATTCTTCTGAAGTCAGCATTCCATTTTTGTAGAACAGTTGCTTACTTGGATGTTCTTATTACGATACAAATTCAATAGTATTTCAAAATTCAGAAACAGAGAAACAGGATTAGCGACAACAGGCAGAACAGGTTTCAAAAACGGGTTCCGCTCAATACTGGCTGGACGTTGTGTCACCTTCTAAACATGACTTAACAATCTGGCGGGGGAACAGACGTGAAGCCAGGGCTTAAAAAGCTATACTGACCATACACAGGGGATAGGTGTGCCAGTCGACGATTGCCTGCAGCTGTGAAGGTCACACCAAACCATGAGAACAAGCCCACAACTGCGCCCTGAAGGACAGGGAGAAAAAGAGCGAGCGAGAAAGAGAGCCACAGAAACAAAAACCCACCAAAGCACCTCACACTCACTCAAAACAAGAAATGAAAATCAAACACACAGGCTGTCATTTCCCCGCTTGTAGAGTCGTGACATCCTCAACCTATCAGTGTTAATGATAAACTCTGCCTGGGACTCCTGTCTTCCTTCTTTCTCTTCTCTTCTTCATTAATTTTACAAATATTGACATTGTGAGTTCATGACCCCGTGACCTCACTGGTAGCTACGGGCCTGCCTCATTGTCTACATCAGTCTTGTTCTCACTTCTTTCCTCTTGTTTATTTTTTCTTTTATCCTGCCTGTCTTTATTCAATCTGTCTAACCCCTTCCCTCCTAAATGTCTTCCAGGAGATGTTAAAATGCAGTAAGGGCGAGGGGACAGCCGAGTTGGAAGAGGCGTTAGCAACCATGCTGAACATCATCAAGTCTGTCAACGACTCCATGCACCAGATAGCCATCACTGGCTTTGAGGTCAGTAGAATTAATTCTTCTTCTTCATCATCATCATCATCATGTACTGTATACTGTAAAATTGAAGAAGGTGAAAACATAAGAAATAAGGCAGCAAGCTGCACTTTTTTTAAACCTTATTTAACTATGGGGCCAGCTGGTTGTGTCAACTCAGTTTAAAAAGTTATACTGAGTGTTCAACCTCTTTGTTAAGTTTACCAAACTTACGATAAATTGAAACTTGAAAATAGACCAACTTTAGATATTAAGTTGAGCCAACAACTGTTAGTGTTATTAGCCTTTAATTTGAGTTGTATTCATCTCTCGCTCGTAAAGCAGTGACAGGTTTGGTTCCCCATGCACCGCTGCAGCATTTGCTGTACTGCTAACAGCAGAATTCAAACATGCATGGTGTTTGAGTGGATTGGTGTTTGAAATCTGTGGCTGAGATATGTTAAAAAAAAGTGGACAGTTATCTTCAACATGGTTTGCATTGTTTTAATATTATTCAGAAAAGAGTCATGTGACTCATCTGAGATACATGACACAACAAACATCTATCATAATTTTACTCAATAAAGTAAAAAGAAGACTTTTGGGAGAATTTTAACCCAGATGGATGATATGAGGGTCATCCATCATCTTTATGTTCCTGAACATTTCCAAGTGAGAGTCAGTGTTGTTTGTAATGCTATGCCTGACTATATGACTGCAACAGCAGAGACCTAGGGCTGTTGACAGTATTCATATATTTTACACTGGAATTGTGACGTGGCTGCAGTATCGTCACTAGTACTGATATTGCAGTAACGCTATGTAAGTAGATCTGGGAATCAGAGAGATTCTATTAGTCTTGTCTTGACACTTTCCAACAGGCCATTACAGCTTTTAGACGTTACATTTACATTTATTCATTTAGCTGACGCTTTGGGCGGCTGTGGCTCAGGAGGTAGAGCGGGTTTGCCGTTAATCGGAAGGTCGGCGGTTCAATCCCTGGCTCCCCCTGGTTGCGTGTCGAAGTGTCCTTGGGCAAGATACTGAACCCCGATTTGCCCCTGGCGGCTGTTCCGCCAGTGTATGAATGAGTGTGAATGCTAGTTTCCGTTTGAGCACTTAGGCTCAGTGTATGAATGTGTATGACTGGTGAATGCAGATGTACTGTAAAAGCGCTTTGAGTGGTCGAAAAGACTAGAAAGGCGCTATACAAGTACGGAGCATTTTATCCAAAGCGACTTACAATTGCTATACATGCCTCTGGAGCAACATTGTTGTCTCACAGTTAGCGGCTTGGTGTCAATCAAAGTTATACAATGTTGCCATGCAATTGCCCATTTGTTTTTCACATGTGTACCATCAGGTAAATTTACAACAGAGACACATACAGGCCAACGCCACGGAGCAGTATGAAGTTACCCAAAAAGCACAGTGAAAAAACAATTACCCACATCCAGCCTACTCCTTTGGAAACTTTATTTAATGAGATTTAATGTTAACACAATTTCTCTTGACTGTGCCTCAGTACTACAGACTTAACATTGCTCCAGACAATGTGTGCTACATTAACCACAGAATATGCTAACACCAGCTTCATCAGGCTAACGTGCAAAATAAACAGTAACGCAACATGAAAAATGGCAATACTTACAGACTGCAAGTCAGAATCATTTCAAGCCATCCTTTGAGCTTCACATACTTCTGCTCATAGAGTCCGCACAGGTCGGTAGGTAGAACTTAGCAAATGAGTTAGCGATCAGACAGAGCGCGTTTTTTGCAGTGAGAGGCCCCTTTTCCAAATGTTTTCTATTGGCAGTGAGCGTTTGGCACGCTGCTAGTGCACCCAAACTTCAACACAGAGCAGAAAAGTTTTATTTTCATTTGTCCTATCAGATATCTATAGTGGCTGTTGCTGTTTGAAAGGAAAACAGCCGGCCTGGAGACAAATAAGTGTGGTAGCCTTGAGATTTTGGGTAAGTTGTTTTCATTAATTTAAACTGCACTAAAAGTTAACTAGTAGCATGCAGTTCATGGTTTGTTTTAAGCTAATGTTAGCTCACTTTCAACAACATTATCATTGTAAAGTTTACTTAGTAACAAAGTAACAAGTCTAATTCAAACTTGTTAGATTTTTTTCTGTTAGAAAAGAGTTGGCGAGGCCTAAACCCAAAATATAGCGCTGATGTTAAAACAAACATTTTACTCATTATCATGAGAGCTACATAAAAGTATGTTACTAAAGTTACTTAAAATTAAACCGCCGAGATCTACTGATCATTTTCTTGATGATGCTGCTTATTCATCTTCCAAAAACCTGTTCTCCTACTATTCTCTACTCTGCTGCTCTGATGCTGTCTCTCCTCTTCTGTTAAAACAAAACACATGAGACAGTGAGACTCACTACACTCACTGACACTGTAGAGAAACTCTGTGGTGGTTCACGTTAATTTAAATGTTTGTAGTGCAGCTATGACAATGTCCACATGTTATGCCTGTTGAACAGGTGTATTGATGAAGTATTGGTTTGTACTCGCAGAGGTTTTATTGCACTCTCACCACTAGGGGTTGCACGTGACTCAGCCGCTTCGGAATATAACATAAGGTGCTTTTTCTGACTTGATAGTCTAACGTGAGCTGCAGGAGACTGCAGGGGTATAAAAACTGTGGCTTCAAGTCAAACACATTCTACCTGCGTGAGCTACTGTAAGCTTTGTACAACGACTGAGATTGCGGCATATGCAAAGAAAAATACTGGACTTGGCGCCTAAAGCCGCCTTTCTCCCGCAAGGTTTTAATGTCATGTGACATGGTGATGTTTTGCAGCTCCGGTAGAAGTTGGAAACAGTTTCTAACCAGCATGCTCTATGTTAAGTCCAGCATGCATCACATTCAGCGCTGCGCAGCGCTGCATGAAGTCAAACGCACCTATTATTAGAGCCCATAATTTGGATTTCCACAACACCTACCTGCAAAACAGCACAAAGCAGTAACTTAATAAGGGCATACAGGAGCAGATCAAAACGAGGCCTCATACTGACTTTCAGTCTGCTGAATTACTGACCACTGACAAACTATAGCTGTCTGTCAGCTTCACTAACATAGCACACTGATGTAGAAAGCATGAGGGTTGTCAGGAACAGGGTTATATTAGAGTTACATTGAAAAGGGAAAACGATGGGGTCATTGTTCAAAGTAGCCCAAAGGTGGGGACCACTGGGAATTTTGTGCCATTTTTGTCAGTGTTTTTCATTCTCTTCAAAAGTCCATATCAGGTCAATACAATATTTTGAATAGCATCATATATAGCTATTTCATAGCTAAAAGCTGTGGTACAGGTTGTAGTACAATGTAATAAGTTGGTCTATTTACAACAGTGGGTTAATTTCAGCTTGTATCATTTGTAGACAATGGTAGAAACATTATACTCTACATACAAAATTATCTACACATATGTCTTACAGATTTTCCTTTATTTCCCCCTAACCCCTGCTTGATCTTAGCAACACAATTGAAGCGGGATTGTGCACATAAAATGGTTGGCAATGCAAAAGGTTATGTAGTGAGTGGTGCTGTAAACGTCTGACTGTCTGTGTGTCGATGTTCACAGGGAAACCTGAGTGAACTTGGGAAGCTGCTGATGCAGGGATCGTTTAATGTGTGGACCGACCACAAGAAAGGCCACAGCAAGGTACGACCCTACACTCCAGTAGCATTATTGTCCCTACATCATCAGAGATAGAAATAGAAATATTACAATGCCATGCATGTCAAACAGCACCAGTCGAAAGGAACTGCTTTAAAGAGCCGCACCAGTGTTTTTGCAAGTTTTAGCTCTTTGACTACAAACCATATGTACCTTACGTTTTTGCTGAGCATTTTCAGTTGAAATTAAAATTTCATGCTCTAAAACTACTAATTTGCAACAATTTACTGAACATAATGTTTGATTGGTAACATTTTGACATGTTAAGGAAAGTTCGATAGATAAGAAGATAACACAGTGTTGTTCACTTGGCAAAAAGCAAAGTGTCTCCACATATCTGAGTCTCAGATTTAGTGCAGTTATGTTTTGATTCTAGGATGTGAATGTCGATATACTTTGAAATTAGTCTCTCTGCCTGCTAAACAGTATTGTGTTATCTTTGACAGTTGTTTGCAGTAATAATACCACATTTATCACACTTAATTTGACAACGATACACTAAGACTTGTCAACATTTATAATGATAATTGAACTGTGGAATGCCTGATAAAATGACCTGATTTCAGGTGAAGGACCTGGCCAGGTTTAAGCCCATGCAGAGGCACCTGTTCCTATACGACAAGATGCTGCTGTTTTGTAAGAAACGAGAGGAGACTACGGATGGACACGAGAAGACCCCATCCTACAGCTTCAAACACTCGCTCAAGGTCAGTTACAGATCTTGTGTCTGAGCAAAGTGTTGGGTATTTTGTTTGTGGGTGTGTGGCAAAGTGATTAAAGTAGTCTGAAAGTCCAATTAAGTAGCCGAATTTGTCTTTCAGCTAAGTCCTAAAGTCATAACTGCTCATTTTAATGGTATCTGCTGGCGAAGTGTTTTAAGTTGAACTTAAGTTGAAATAACTGTTAATTCGAGTGTTCCTGTCGAGTTATTGACCTCTGTTAGCACTGCTGAGCTGCTTTTCTATGAGTGGAACCCTGTTTTGTGTATCTCGTGCAGGCGCACAAGGGCTCACATGCCTCTTGCACACAGGTGACTGGAGATGCTAACCATTCTTTTTTTGATTAATTAATCTATTAATCTATGATTCATTTATTAACTAATCTAAATATTTTATAAAAAGTAACTAACTCGTTAATATTTCAATATTTTACTCAATCATCATCCTGGAAAGAAGCACATTAGAAGAATGATAATAGTGGGATATTTTAAAATGTGTCTAATTTGCTTGTAATAATAATAATAATAGACCCTATTTGTCAGATGCCTGATCAGAAAAATACTGCAAAATTTAAAAGGATTGCTGCATGTCAGCCCTTTCCCTAAACTGGAATTACTTGAATTCAAACTGGTTTTAAAAAATGGTTATGAGGTGGATTTATTTCATCACTGGATGCAGTGATATGCAGTAAAAATCACTGGCAAATGGATATTTTGGATTATTGTGTAAGCCACACTCATACATGGCTGTTATGTAAACAGAAAATATAAAACGGCAGAACGTTAGATGGTGCCTGGTGTGACATGACGTTACCATAACAATAATACATTTTTTTCATTGAACTCAGTCTTCTGCAATCCTCCAAGAGTTTACACCTAGCTGTAAACTCAGCCAATGGACCCAGCTTTAATCTACCATTGGTCAGTGTGACGTATGATGTCACTTGATTAACAAAACCCCAGCGCAACTCCTGCTCTCTCTCTTTTCTCTGGACTCGACCACTGAAGCTGCAGACATGCTGTGTCCCAGCTTGTTCCGCTCGGAGTGTCTGCATTATGCTAGCGTACAGTAGATTAATCCGTATTGTCTGTACATCCAAACCTGATATATCTTATTCCTCCGTACTATAGACATCCATTGCAAAGTATTAAAAACACAGTCGGAGAGCCGCAGCGTTGCACTGGGTAAAGTGTTTCTTAATGTACCATTGTTTTGACTCACTCCCACATATGCCGCTGAAAATAGCTCCTCAGATTCCCACCCAAACAGGTTGCAAAGGAAGTCAAGTATGAAAGAAATTCAATCACTTATCCTTTCTGTTCAGCAGACAGCTCAGTATATCATGCTTGGATTTTTGTCTGAGTCGTAATGAACAGTGGCAAGATTGCATTCATGTGTGCTGAAAAGCACACCCACATTCATCAGTAGAGCGTGAACAGTAATGAAATGATGCAGTATTTAAACTGGTGTATGATTTGACCAGCTCCTTTCCCATTCGTACCTGCTTTTAGAATTGGCTTTGACTCTGTTTTGTCACCTCAAGTGACGAAAAAGATCAAGTTTCTGTCTGAAGGTGTGTTCAGGTCATTTGTAGTTGTCATTGGCAGCTCAATAAAATGCAGAAGATTTTGTTTAAGAGTGGAGGATGTTAGGACTCCAGTGACTAGGAATCAAGAACAAGATATGAAAAAACTGACAGATATACATATATAGTTAGATTTTTTAACTGTATTTATTAGCAAACTCAGACAGGACAAAATAGTGCATTTGTTTGTTCATTTTCAGCGGCGTGTGTGGGATTGATTCATCTGTGGAGTGTCAAGAAATTCTCAGATAGCCTCAGTGTTTGGGTTATTTTGGGTTGTGTTAATGAACTTTTAGGCATCTCACAGTGTCTCTGCCCTACTGTCTCTGTCCAGATGAGTGCTGTGGGGATCACAGAGAACGTCAAAGGTGACAACAAGAAGTTTGAGGTGTGGTACAACGGCAGAGAGGAGGTTTACATCATCCAGGTATGTTGATGCTGGCGTAATGATCACACTGTTTTACTTTTGAACAGTGACAGAAAGTAATGAATTCAATTTACTCAGGAACTGTACTAAAGTAAACTTTTTAGATACATCTGACATTTAAGGTATGTCTATTTATATTCCATTACATTTCAAAGGGAATATTGTCCTTTTTACTGCACAACAATTGTATTTGTAGTTATAGATAGATGGTTAATAGTTACTTTACAGATTAAGCTTTTAAATAAAAAAAACATAAGGTTATAAAATTAAAATCCATTGCTAATCCAGTGGTTCCCTTAACATTTGGCTTTTGACCTTACAGCAAACAATATCACAATATCAGGTTGCAGCCTCATGCCACATATCTGAGTTGTTAGCAGTTCCACTAAAGAAACAAACTATTCTGTTAGATGGTTTCATTTAAATAGCTTTAAGGCCAAGAGTAGTACAAAAAACAGCTATTATTAGACAACTGACTGCTGCTTTTGAAGATGTTGTCAGTCCACTTTAAACATATGGAAAAGCTGGATTCAGTGATCTTTTCCACAATCCTCCTCTTGGGGGCAGTGTTGCACCACACAACTCCCCCACTGCACAGTTTGTCACTCCGAAAAAAGCATAAGTGTTGTTTTGTTGGTTTTTGTTATGTGTTGCTTGATATGTGTGTATGTGTGTGTGTTCTTTCCCAGGCTCCTTCCATGGATGTGAAAAATATGTGGGTGTCAGAGATTCGTAAAGTTCTTACAGGCCAGCTACAGGCTTGCAGAGGTACACACACAGACACACACACAGACAAACCCCTATGTACTTGAGAATATCTGCTTCCTTGTGAATATTTACCCCTTATATAAGAACTTACTTTGGTTCCAGACACATAGCTATATGTATCCATTTATCTGAACATGTAACGTCTTACTTACACATATACATGGTATGTACACGGAAACATTGTATTTCTAATCACACATTCAACTAGTTGCTGTTGCTGCTAATGCATATTCACAATTCTCCAGCTATGTCTGCATACTGTACATCTAAAGCAAGCATTCGATTCACTTTTTCCCCATGCTGGGGCTCTATCAATATTTCCTCCTGCAGCAACTCAGTTTCTTTCTGTTATCATGAAATTGTTCTTGTCAACACCAGTATCTATCAGCACATCTTGGAGTCATCCTTTGCTGCAGTCTGGAGATAGGCTTGCCACTCTCTTGTACCAACTGCTAAGTCAGGGAAATGTCCTCTTCCTAATACTGTCTGTGAACTACAGACGGAGAAGATGTAACATACAAACACAAACTCCATCTAATTAGGATTCTTTTAGTTGTCAGTAAGACAGAAATGCATCACAATATTTAGGATTTGTATCAACAATATTGAGTGTCTATTTTAACAGTTAAAAAGAATTTTAGTCATGCTGATTCAATTACTGATCACAAATGTCATTCAACCTCCAGTGTATCAGTTTAAGAAAGTACATTTGGGGCTCTAAGCATTCACTCCGGCACAACTCCAGTAGCCCAAATAACACACACAAGAAGTGATGGATTTACATTTCCCTTTTGGTTGTAACTTTTATGAGCAGTGACCTTAGGGAAGTACACTTCAGAACAAAAACATGGTTTTTATATTATAAAACATAACTGCTTACTGAGTACTAATTTGCTCTCACAATCATGTTTTGAGAAATGTAATCGCTGCCTGGATTATTAATAAATCTACTGCTAACGAGTTTAAGAGGTTGTATTATGCTCATTTTCAGGCTCATCATTTTATTTAGGGGTTATTGGCTCCAGCCGCCCGCAACCCTGTACGCAGGATAACCAGTTGACAATGGATGGATGGACCATATTTTTGTCATACTGTACATTTCTGCAGCTCCTCTTTTCACCCTGTGTGTTGAAGGCTTTGTCGGACTAGCCGATTGGCGAGCGTTATATGCATTTTGCTGGACTACAAACGAGCTGTTCAGAGCAGAGTTTTCTGTGGGAGATGGGAACTCCCTTTGGGCTGGACTTTTAGTTTTTTTACTTTGCAAACCTAAGGAGAGGGGAAAAAGCTAAAAAGCAGAATACCACCTTTTTAAAGCCACTAAAAGTAGTTTGAATTGTAGAAAAATCTGAAATAAAAAGTCATTGTTCCAATTTACCTGCAATTAAAACTAGAGATCTACTGTCCATCAGTCTATAAAGATTTCAAGAGCTTAGGTTTAAAGGCATGTCAGACATAGCAGCACAAAAAGAACATTATGAAAATAACTTCCAGATTGAAAAATACCAAAGTTGTTGGCGCACCATACCGCCAGGTGCAGGACCTCCTCCCTGTATGCAGACTCTTTGCTATCGCTGATCAGGCCAGTCACCATTGCGTCATCTGCAAACTTAGTAATGGTATAAGAAACATGTACGAGTATGCAGTCATGGGTCAAGGGAGTACACACAAGGTAGATTAATTCAGCATTTTACAACACAGGGTTGTATAATGAGTAAGTTGTAACATACACAAAGTCCTACAAATAAAGCTGTTTTACATAGTGGAGTGCTGAGGCTGAATTAAGAAGTCTCACAGCCTTAGGGGGGAAAAGCTGCTCTGCAGTCTGGTGGTGCGGCAGCTGAAACTTCTATATCTCTTCCCAGAAGGCAACAGGATGAACAGCCTGTGGCCGGGGTGGGTACTGTCCTTCCTTCCTTCCTAATATCCTTTTGCCTCTGCGTCACCTCTCCATTATAACTGATGCTCGGTAGATGGGTACCAATGATCTTCTGCCCTTCTTCTCCTGGGCCGTGCACATCCAGATTGTGAGGTTTCCAGTCAGGATTCCTTCTATTGCTCCTCCGTAAAAGTTAAAAATAACTTTGCCCTCTTAAGCTTCCTTTAGAAATACAGCAGTTTGTGAGCTTTCTTACCTAGAGTGAAGATGAGAGATGACCATGACAGTAACTGTTCACCTGCTCCACATCAGCTCTGAGCACTGATGTAGACAGGAGTGTGTGTCTGCACCTCCTTTTCTTCTAAAGTCAATGATCAGCTCCTTGGTTTTGCTGACTTTCAGCAGTAGGTTGTTCTCTGTGCACTCTCATTGTTGTTTGAAATCCGGACGATGATGGTGGTGTCGTTCGCAACCTTCACAGCATTACTCACCATTTTCTCATTTTAATATATTTTTGATGTTGTATTTCTGATTTATTATTATTTTATAGATTAATCAATGAATGGGAAAATAATAACAATTATTTACATTGTTGATTAACGTATTAATACTTGCAGCACACAAACATATATATGCTCTAACATATATTCACATCACATACACAGCCAAACTCCTTTCTCTTTATCTCTGTCCCCTGGTTTCAGCCCCCTCTCTCTCCCTGTGTCTTTCTACCTCTCTCGGCCCTCATTGTACCAATAAACATCAGTCGCCCACAGTTTCCCTGTATGGTCCTGACTGACAGGAAAACCACCCTCTGTGAGCCGCACACTGCATGTCTGAAAACCCTTCTGTGTGTGTGTGTGTGTGTGAGAGAGAGAGAGAGTGAGCAGACTGACTAATAACACAGCAGCCCTGTCACGAAGCCCGGAGAGCAGAGACTGTAGTAGACTCTGATGGTCCAGTGCAGCAAGCATGTTTGTGTGAGTGATTTACATCTCTGACTCCATGTGAGGAGGGCAGAGGGAAGACAGAGAGAGAGAGAGAGTGAAGTTGGTAAAGAAGAGAAGAGGGTGATGGAATGATGGGTAGAGAGAGACAAAGAGAAAGAAAGAGAGAAGAGATTTCGGAGGGCTGAGATGAAGGCAGCACAGAGGGAATGAAGGCAGGCTTCAAGGTATAAACATTAAAGGAGGGAGAGATTGTGTGCTGGAGGGAGAGAGAGAGAGAGAGAGAAAGTGAGATTGTATGAATGTGTTGAGGAAGTGAGAAAGGAGGAAGAGATGAATTCTAAGAAGGAAATGTACAGATAGAATCCTCATTCAAAAGAATAGACACACTTCCACTTTATTACAAGTTGGATCTAATAACTAATAATAATAATTTAATTTAAAGTGTTGATGATGTTCAAGCATTTATGGGGTTAGGGTCACTCCAAAGTCGTGTGATAGGGCAAGAAACAGTCAGATAATCAATAGCAAACAGTTTAGCCAGATTGAAAGAGCGCACGCAAAGTGCTAGCACACTAAAACTGTTTACACACACCAATGGCAAGTACATTAGATCAAAGCTGAACCAATGAGTCAGTATGCAATGGATGTTATATCGATAATAATTGGTCACTACTCATGTTTCCTACCCTGAGGACTTCTATTTAGTAATGTTGCGCCATCTGAGTGTGGTTATTATTACCAATAACAACGAAATCAAGCTGAGCAAACAGCACATGGAGGGCTCCGGTGTTGAACACTAGAGTGGAGGAGGTGTGAACACCAGTCCAAACTGTCTATGCTTGGGTACTATACTCTGGAACTGGGTGTTGAATGTCCTCACAAACAAACGGTTGAGATTGTGCTCAATGCTGAGCTGAAATCGACAAACAGCATTCTGATGTAGGTGTTATTTTCAAGATGTGTGAGGGCTGAATGGAGGGGGGTGAAGATGGCTCTTTTATGGACAGCACGGAATATATTATCAATGGAAGCAAGTATTACCTATGACAGAAATAACACTCGTCGGTGTCAGAAAAGGAAGTGCAGGGATTGGATTGAATGCAGTGCACTTTGAGACAATCACTGCACCCAACATCACACAGCCAGATCAACCTAGCTTGGATCCAAAGCCTACTTCTGACTAATGTCATGTTGCAGGAAAATAAAAATAGATGAAATAAGACTCCGGCTAACTCAGCAATGGGAAATCACTGACAGTTGTGCCCACGTTTTTACAGAGACCTGGATTCAAGCACCACATCCGGGTTTTGGATTCGGTGTGTGTGTACTCGGCGGGTGGACCATGTTCCACACAGTCAAGTACTGTGAGTGGTGCAAGTGCATTTCGGGCATGTCCATCTCCCTTTTGTAGATGGCAAATAGAGGTGCATAATTTGGTCACAATGAAAGGCGTTGGAATGGGGTTGGAATAAGCCTCTTAATTAATCACAAGTGTGTTTTGGGCGTAACATGAATTAAATAATAAATTAAATTCCTTTTAAAAGATGGATGCACCTGCAGGTGCCGCATTCCTACTTAAATGGCAGATGAATGGTGCATTATAAAAAACATAAACTGATAAAAGTAAGTACAGACTCAGCAGAGCGAGAGAGAGAGAGAGATAACATAGGGCCCTCTGTGTTTACAGAAATGGTGCTTGGTACTCAAACTTGGTCAGAGCATTCTAGGCCTATAGCAGCTTAACTAAGAGATGGTTCAGGGCTGGGTCAGGGGAACTATAAGCTTTATCAAAGAAGCAAGTCTTAAGCCTACTCTTAAATGTGGAGATGGTGTCTGGTTCCTGAACCCAAACTGGAACCTGGTTCAGCAGGAGAGGAGCTGAAGCTGAAGGCTCTAGCTTCCATTCTACTTTTGGAGACGCAGTACTTTGTTTATTCACTGTACATTTGTTGCTTACAGGAACTTCTTACAGTTGTTAATATTAAGGTTTCCCAACCTTAATATTTCTGTCTCACATTAATTCAATGGGACAGTTTTTAGAGGCCTGAGGAGGTAAAATTATTCAGTAATTCTAATGGGAAAAGGACACATTAGAGTAAAGACTAAAAAAAGATCTATATCTGCTTCCATATTCTCACGTGAGCCCTGGAATTTTGGTGCGTACCAACACCCAGGTTGAATAGGTAGATTTCCAAATTTAAGCAGCTATATGCAGAAAGTAGCAGTGAGAGTGGAGTGGAAAACTGAAAGAAGAAGTTAATGCATGTGAATTAACTGCATGATGTGTGAGTGTCATATTAACAAGACACAATGCCAGCCAGCATTCCATCATCAAACAAATGCACTGTATCTGCCTTTGAGCATTTCCTCCATCTCCTCAATGCTGCTCCTTGCTAAGGTTCTACTCTCAGACTATTGGCTGCAGACCTCAATGTGACCAGGATTTATGAATAAAACATTGTTCGATCCATGATGAAAAAATATCCCTTTGCAAAGTACAATTCTTGGAGCATGTGAAATGGCTCCATGCTGAGTCTGCATTTCTGCGACAGGTTCATTGGTTGCTTGGAACAGGAGGTGACAAGCCTGATCATTCACAGCTTGGTATTTTACTTCTGTGAGCTATGCATTTGGCCAAGGCTGCGCCTCACTGTCTGCAGTTATTTTACTAGATTCATCTAGAGATTTCTTGTCACACAGCAGAATCCAGTGGCATGCCAGATTTGTTAATGTTGCATTTATGCAGCCTTATTTAGATATCGTTTGACATCCAAATCTGTATTCCCAGTGACTTTCTATCTTTATAGCGCCACAAAGTGATTCTGTCAAGTCAGTGAAAGTAGCTTATGGAGTTGATGCAGAGGTCTGGGAGATTTTAAGCATGGAAACAACTCGTTAGAAAGGAATGAGAGGGATGTGTGGGATATTGGAATATTAGCGTTGCAATGACTTGAGACAGACTTGAACCCAAAAACATGATACACAAACAATCAGATACAAGAAAGTTCAGTTCAGGCAGGCAAAAGGCAAAACCAGGGAGTCAGTCCAACAAGCGAACAAATCCAGTAAGGAGCCGACAGGGGAATCAGAAGTCCAGGTGTCTGTATAAACGCTGCTTCACACGGAAAGGTTATGTACGCTGGTTTTCACGCAGACGAGTGATGTATAAAAATTGATGTGACGTGCATTAGAGTCAATGGAGTGGCACTCTAATAGTTACAGTTGCTACCTAGAGAGGTTGAAAGGAGAAGTACGATTTATTCTCTTTCCAAAACCTAAAATAAATCCAGAAAAATGTTGGATGTGGATTGTTCCTAATGTTAATGTTAGTTAGCTAACACTAGCTAACTTCCTACTAAATGTAATGTAATAAAGCCCTACTGTTCTGCTTTTTAATGATTGTAATAATGAATAGAGGCCTACCCAGCTTTACAGGAACAGTGTTGATCATTCATATTGTTGTCATTTGTCTCAATCGTCGGGGGATGCGGTGGTTCACTTGTACTGTGTGATCAGTAGGCTTTAGCTTCTCTCTTTCATTTTATTTCACTTCCGTTTGAGTCAGTTTGAGTCAGTCCGACAGCCTGAAGACAACCTTCACATGCACAATGCAACTGCAAAACTGTCTGCTTCTTTCTGAGATCGCTTTTTCCAACAAATTGGACAATATTTCTCTGGGGAGTGCAGTAATAGACAGTGGCAGCGCCGACAGTTTGTTGGACTTATCAACAGTAACTAATGGGGGCGGGGCTTAGGGAAGGGTCAATTGGTATAATGATGCCTCTCACATTTAATTTCATGTCATATCACACATTGTCAGTTTACCATTCAAACATTCAAACCATCAGTGATATTTGTGCTGTAAACATACTGCGTGACAATCGTGCGTAATGCTGTATGACTGCATTATGGCACTGCAGAGGACAACGTGAATGGAAGGATTAGAGAGTGTCCATGAGGGACCATGAAGATTTTCTGGCCCATGATGATGACTGGCTAATACGTTGATTTAGATTCCTGTGAGCCATGCTCTTGGATCTGTGTGCTGAACTGGGTCCAGCTAGGGCTGGGAGATGAGGTGGAAAGTCTTTTTTGTTATATTTTTGTGAAAAAGAAGAAAATGTATGTGTTTTTTTAAATAAGACATTAGGATTACATTTGAGCACATCCATCGCCTTGTCAAATTGTCAAAGAGTTTTTATTTTAATCAAGCAATGTTTCATGAATAATTTTACATAATTGTATTAAAGATTATCCTCCCAAAAAACAAGGCATCAGTCATTTCAGTAAGTGCCCCAAAACAACATCTGTTTACAATGAGGTGACAAAGCCCTCTAGCAGCTGTAGTAATTATGATGGGAGCAAATTAGGTTGGGTGACGTCGTGCTAGAGGGACAAAGTCTACTCTGGAGGAGGTCAGGGGTTGATGGAAGGAAATGCATTCATTATGTTTGCCATTATAGATAAAAATAAATCCATTATAATGCCAGGAAGGGACATAATATTCCAAGAAAAAAAAAGATTTTCTGTGTTTTTTTTCCAGTCATCAATAATACCAGACAAGAGTCTGTTTAGACATCTGAGAAGAGGCGGAGCTTTCAGACAGTTTCAGTCAGCTGAGCCCTACCTCATGAGGGTCATCCACTAATCGGAAGGTTGCTGGCTCCTCTCTGCAGTCCAAGTGTTCTTGGGCAAGATGCTGAACCCCAAATTGCTCCTGTAGGCAGCTACTGCACTGTGTGTGAATTTCACATGTAGTATAAAGTGCTTTGAGTAATCAGAAGACTAGAAAGGTGCTAAATAAGTGTAGTGCATTTACCAGATGAGGGACTGCAACAAAGCCATTAACAAATGTGTGCAGTTCTTTCCCAATTCTTTCTGCAGAACACAATGAGGTATCTCAAAATACTGGTTGGTGAAAGTAGCTTAGATGTGATGGCTGTTATTACCATATGCATAAGTGCTTTTAAGTGAGTACAGAGCCTTTAATAACTGATGCACATCTGAAAAATAGTATTTTCAGATTTATATTTGTATATTGTATTTAGTGGTTGCAGTTATATATTAACTCTTTAGTAAATCTTAGTGTACAAGGTGATATATATATATATATATATATATATATATATATATATATATATATATATATATTTTTTTTTTTTTTTTTAGTTCACATCTAATCTCAACGTTGGTTCTTTTAACAGTGTATGTTTCCCTAACCTTAACAAAGTAGTTTTAGTTGTTTACCAGACTTTACCAGACACTAATCATGTTGGTGGCAGTTTAGAAAATGCACATATAAATAATTTCCGTCATAGTCATATGGCACTGAAGAAACAATGTTGTCAATGAATGAACAGTAAAATGTTATGTCTCTCTTGTGTTCAAAGAAGCCAGCCAGCTCAACATCTATGGGGCCCCCATGAGGTGAGCCATCAGCTGATTCAATATAAACATATTTTCATGGGGAACGTAAGGATAGTGGGAAATTAAGTTGTAGGGATTCTGCTTTAGCATTTAACAATTTGCTCATTCCATTTTTACCTGTTCCTCTACTCCAACAGGACTGTGCGTAAGATGATGCTGAGACAGTCTGATTCATCAAGTCCAGAGTCAGGCTTCAGGAGGACCAACCCTAGCCCTAACATGAGGCAGAAGAGAGGTGAGAGGTCACGTGTTACCTTAGACTCTAACCCAAACAAACTCTTTAGTAACAAACATCTTCCATTGCCTCCTGGATTAAGTGAAATAAACTGTAGATGGGACATTAAGTGTGAAGCCTTCAGGTTCCCCAAGTCAGCATCAGGACGGGAGCTCAAACGGAGGGTTCAGACAGAGACAGAGAGAATAGAGGTGCTGAGAAAAATAACATGTTTTTAAACACTAAAGTAAGTAAAGATTTTCTATTAGACACCCAAAGTAAAATTCTGAACATGAAAATTAACATAATATGGGACCTTTAAGTTAGTATCTTTACTTTTCACAGTTAGCTTAGTGCACATTGTTAATAGTATTTGCAAGTGTTTTTGAAATTCATAAAACAGATGCACTTCGCACTACATCGTGCATGGAGAGAATTTACAGTATATAATTGATTAAACCCTTTATCATAGTGATAACTGGAAAGAAACTGTTATTGTTTCTGGTTGCTTTGGTGTACAGTGACCTGTAGCGGCCACCAGAGAGGAGAAGTTGGAACAGGGTGTGTTCAGGGTGTGCTGGGTCTGCAGTGATGTTTCCTGAATCTGGAGATGTCCAGAATGGAGGGGCAGCAGTGGTGACAGATGTCTACAATGATTTCTTTCTGCGATCTTGACTGTCTCTTGTAGTCTGTCCCTGTCCTGTTTGATGGTCAATCAAACCAGACAGTGAGGGATGTACAGAGAATCGATTGGATGATTGCAATGGTTCAGTTATTTAGTTGGCACGCACATGTCCTCACAAAAGCTGATATATAAGATGTCCCGGTGTGTGTGAGATTATCTGCTATAGGCCTGTAGCTGCAGCCTCAAAAATACTAAATAATCAGTGCAGGGTTTGTAATTCCAGCTTTGTCTTTTTGGTCCATCTCCTCACAGTCTTGACCACAGGAGCAGCTAGGGGTTAAGTGTCTTGCTCAGGGACACAATGGTGGATGTCTTACAGTGGGAATCGAACCCAGGTCTTCCACACCAAAGGCAATCATCTTATCTATGCGCCATCACCACCCGCCAGACAGTGAATGAGTCCCAAAGCTGCACGGGGGACAGAGCCCTTGATATGGTTTAGTGATGGTCCAGTGTGTTTTTATGCCTGGTGGGACACTTAATGTGCCGTCTGTATTTCGGCAGTTTTTGAGTGATTTTTGCTCTGTTAAAGTCCCCAACAATGTGCAGAAAGTCTGGATGTGTTCCGTGGAAGTCATCTGGTCAGCCAGGGACCAATCATACAGGAATGAGGTGGGATGTAAACACCGACCAGAATAAAGTAGGAAAACTTCCTTGGTGAATAAAGAGGTTTGCAGTAAATAAAAATAGTCTAGTATAATAGTATAGTCGCTAAGTGGGGACTGCATGTTTTCCTTATGTTACGCCCGGCCTATAGGGAAACCTGAGCGCAACATGATGTCTCGTCTTTTTTTCCCACTCCCCAGAATAAAAAAATGCCTCTGGATGTTCTGTCTGATCATAAGGTGAATTTATTTACAGTTGGCACAGAAACCAAAGACATCAGAGAGATGTCAAGATTGCTTTCTCATTGTCTTCTAGTAAATGTGTACTCTATGACAGTTCATGCAGGCTGCGCATCAAGTTTCCACTAAACCCACCATCTATCTATCTTCCTATTAACAAAACGTACATATGATACATGTACATTTGTTACCAAGCTATTTGTTACAGAGAATTTACACAAACTGTCCTTTCAGCTGCACAGCTATCCTGAGGTGCTGAAACCGGAAAGCTCACAATGGAACTGAGGCTTGATCAGTCAGTTTCAATATAAGCTAGTGATTTAATTTTATAGATCATTTATAAGAACACATCATTGTAGAAGCAGCATATAATATACTATGATGTAGGATACATATACTGAAACTTAAAGACAAATATTGTTTTTGATCAAATCATTATTTTATAATTGCAATGTAGTCTGACAAAAACAACATTAATACGGGTTAGTGACAACAGCTCTGTGATCAGCTATATCCACATTTACAATGAGTGATCACAGAGGAAGTTAGAGATGACAGAAAGCAGTCTTCCTAACTTTGCTGCCAAACTGTCAATTTTGTCTTGACATCTACAGACACAGCCAGTTCCTCTGCCAAGTTACAGGCAGTTCAACATCAGCTTGTTCCTGCTCACAAATTTAACCAATCTAGTGTGAATGTGACTCTACCTGTGAACATAGAGTCAGCGTGGATTGATGTATTTGTTATGTCGATATTAGTAGCTGTAAGTAATCTTGTACACATTTAGTTCCTCTGCTTTCTTCAGGAATTTTTGCTTCATTCATCCCCAGCTCTAATTTAGGCTGTGTTCAAAACGGAAGGCAGTTGCCTCGCTGCTTCGCTACCATAATAGACAGCTGCCTCAGAAGGCATAACTTTCAAGTGAAGGCATCTCTGTTAAAATTGGTTTCGAACAGCTTTCTAGGGCAGCAGTTGCTGCAACGCTTGACGTCAGCACGCAGTGTTCTGGCTGTCAGTAGAGACGCTAGCCTTAGCATCAGCTAACTACCCAAATAGCTAACAGACACCTCCTAAATCATACTGAACAAAGTTGGTTGGTTACAATCACGGCCTAATATGATAGTTCAGTGTTTAGTTCTCGCTAGCTTAACAAAAATCGAAGCGAGAAAACTACTAAAAGTTGTTTTCCGCCCTCCTGAGCAGTTTTCATAAGCTTCTCCTGCCGCAGCCGCAGCCGCATGGTTTGTGGGCGATAGGCCATCAAGTCACCATCGATGCTGCCTTCAAAACTGGCCGTTCGAAGGCATCTTAGGAGACAGGAAGAGATCTTTCAAGCCATTTAGAACAGCACTTGATGCCTCGCTGTCCTGTTAGACACCTTCTGAGACAGCAATTTAGCCTGTTTCAAACACAGCATTAGAATTGGCTTTGCACACTGCATTCACATGCGCGCAAACACACACACATACACACAATCCTCTCCCAATCCCCAATGCTGGTATGAAGGTAAAGGTAAGGGACGGTTGACACCAATATAGAGCATTTCCAAACAACACTCAAAGCCCACTCTTTCTTTCTTTTCCTGCTGTACTAATTCCTGCTCCCTCTTGCTTTCCCACTCAGTTGATGCTTCAGTCAACCAATCAGGTCACTCAACTGCTAACGCTAGGAAACGCTTCACCTTGCAGGGACTTTCTAACAGGAGGTCTCTTCCAGCAGGTAACAGCATGATGCGATTCATTGAGTGCTTGCCTATGCCGCCTTCATCCTGATCATCATCATCATCATCATCATTAGTGGCATCTTTGTCAATACTCTTGACCTCATCGTTTGTTCCTTGTTTCCTTCACTGCTGTCGTCATCTTCATCATAATGATATTCATCATCATCCTGAACAGCAGCAGGGTATATGTTGCCTCTGTCATTTGTAGGTCATTCCGCACTCTCCAGTCACACAACTACTGCTGTCCTCTCCCTTTTCTTCCTCAAATAGTAGATACATTTCAGTTGATCAGTTTAGCTCGTTGTCAGTCTCCCTCTACTCCCCGTCCTCTGCTTTTATATGTTCATGTCAGTATGCATCTCCCCGCACTACAACAAGGAAACTGTGATTTATGAAAGATTGTGACAGGAAACTGTTAAAGAGACAGGGAGGCTGCAGACAGACAGATGCACAGAAAGAGAGTCTGCTTCAGAGTCTGGCCAGTGGTGACAGTGCCAGCGGCTTGGCTAAATTGTGCGGCACAGCGCTGCACAAAATGCCACCTTCTTATATTCAACTCTCTTGACATTTGAAAGCGTATTAACATTTGTGGAGGAGGACGCAGTTTGATTCCAGGTTCTGCTTTCCATGTTACAGCCACACATGCTCCTAATGAGACAAGTGAGGTGGGTGGCTCAGGTAATGGAGTCAGTTTACTAGACAAGCAAAGATGTCCAGAGCCCACAATAATCCTCATGAGGGAAGTAAGTGAAAATGAAATGTAGAAAGTTCTTTTATGAAACTTCCAACTACATAGTGGAATGGCAGGCCTTTACTGGAATGAGGCTTTTATTAGTGAAAGGCTTTATTACTAATTTCCTGTATTTTGACTATAGTTGGCCATATTTTAGTAAGAAGCCCCCCTGTTTTCTGATCTGCTGCTGTTTTAATGTGCTGTTTGCTGTTAATGCAATTCGTATGTGCCTATTGTCTTAATAAATGTACTCTAGTGTACATTTCCAGTTTAATTGACAGTAGCTTAGCACTAAATGAAAGAACAGCAAAACAAAAAAATGCATGAGAACAGTATGTGTATTATAAAAGTAAAATTTGTGAGTATGACATGACTGTTTTACTGATTAAATCAGTGTAAATGTACAGGATGTAGACTATATAGCCTATAATTTTTTTATCATTTTGATGGGAAGAACTTGACTGGCCTGTACAAAACCCTGACCTCAAGCCCATCCATCACCTTTTGACTAACCTGGAATGCAGACTGGGAGCCAGGCCTTATCACCCAGCGTCATTATTGGACCTCACTAATGGTCTTGTGACTCAATGGGAGCAAATCCCTGAAACCAGAAGAGGTGAGGCCTGTTATAGCAGCAGATTTGTTAAGATTAGAAGATATGGGACCCAAAAGTCTTCAGACCAGGCAGTTGAAAGTATAAAAAGATGTTTATTGTAAAGAGAGCTGAGATGTCACTGGATAGGCTGTGGCTGAAGTTGACTAAATAGTTGATGTAGCTTGCTGGTGTTAAACTGGCGAGGCAGGGTAGATGCACTGCAGTATACTTAGGCAGGTGTGTGTAATCAGCAGGTAACTGGTAGCCAGCTGAGAGAGTGGATCAGCATCACGCCCCCCCACAGCGCACATACACACCCAAACACAGAAAGACAGACAAGATAAGGTCAAGGGGAAAAAGAGAGAGAAATTAGAGTCACAATCATGACATGATTCATGCCTGTGGTTTTGGAATGGTGGTCTAAATTCATGTCATCCTAGCAAGTAATGACATCAGCCTTCACTTTGTGTAGTACTCATAGGGCCGGATTTACTAACGTCCCGAATAAAGAGTACTAAATTACATGTCCATTCTAAAATATTGCACATGCAATTTTAGTACCTGTTATGGGTGATTTACAAAGAATTATTGCGTAGATGACAACAGGAGCAAACACAATGGAGGTGGGAGTATTTAAATGAGGGGTTTGCGTGTTTTAATGCTCTCTGCCATGGAGAGTCGGGAGGGTAAGCAGCCACTGCGTGAAAACCTTAGTTTGTTTCGTTCAGTGCGTCCCGAGTATGTGGAAATCGTCTGTACCTGCCCATCCTGCCTGAGATTGTACTAAGTACTTGGGACAGCATACCAGGAAAAACTGCTTTGGGAAACCCCAGCAGAAACAGCTACAGTATGCTGGAATGTTCCAGACGCGAGGAAATGCCAGCAGATCGAGCTTCATCCAGCCAGAGGGAACAATCACCGACCGTCCGCACCGTGCTCAGTCGCTCCAAGATCTCATGACTCTGTCCCTGTACCCCCAACACCCCATTCCCTCTCCGATACCTACAATGGGTTGTGAAAGAAGTCAGGTCGAAACAAAATTTGCTTTATTGGCATAAATGTTAATACAACAGTATTACCAAAGCTAAATGAAAATACAAAAGAAATTCTGTTCATATAGTTCATCGAATAAATAAAATAAAATAATTGTATTTCAATACATTGGATATAGAATAATATTATCTAATGTTAATTTCTCTACATTTTCTTTCATTACGGCTGTGTCTCCTTCTGGTAAAAATAACAGAAGCCATCTCTGCGCAACGTATCAAATGTATTAAATACAGAGGCTGTTGTACTCACATGAAATTGCGTTTAGGCTTGGTAGATCACATTACATGTAGTAAATAAATGTATTTGCATGTTACGCCCCAAATTGCATATTCATTAAGGCAAAAGTACTAAATAAACAGGTGCTATCTTGCACTTTTGAAAGACTTCATTCTCCGTGCACACTGTTAGTAGATCAGCTTACGTGTTGATTTGTTGGTGATATCAAGTTTGCACACGTTTTTACTCAGGCAAACCTTTAGTAAATCAGGCCCATAGTATGAACTTATTGTATTTATATTTGGTCTTCATGCAGTAAGTACAACTGATACATGCACACTTAACATTTATACAGTATATGCACACTCCTGTCTGCTGTATGAGATGATAATGAATGCTGAGTCGATGGTAGATGTCGATGTGCTCTCTGCAGCTTCCTTTGCTTCACTGCTGCGTTGGCCGCTCAGTAAGCCCAACATGTTAGATCACTGAAGAAAGGACTGAAATCAAGGGCCATTCTGTCTGCTCCGTCCTGTGACTTGCAGGTTCACACCATGGCTGGCTCTTTTCCACAGTGACAGCGTTCCAACTCAACCATGGGACGGAGCTTGAGTTCAGCCGGCAGGTTGACGAGATGTTTAACCCCAGTCATTTACACTGAAGCCACTAAGTTGCATCAGGTATAATTGGGCATCCAGTTGGGCACAGCAGTGTGATACCCCAATAACTGGAGCACACCCTTTGGGCCCCCCTTTCTAAAAATGCGAACCACCACGCGCTCTGCCACTCCACAGGCACTGTCTTCAACCTCCACGTGACACTGTAAAGGTCAGTCAAGACAGACCAACAATGTCCAGGGCCTTTAGTATCTCATGGTGAATCTCATCCACACCTGAGCTTCTTGACTGCGTCAGTAACCTATTATATGGGTGAGGTTCCCCCAAGTCTTAAAATGTTGCATCCTCCACAGCAGACTTGTTGGTCAGGTTTGGGGGGTTCCTCAAGTACTGTTTCACAGCTCTACAATATTCAGCAGAGTCAGGAAGTGGACACAGGGAGCAGGAACAACCGTCGACTGGACACGTAGAGCAGGAGTCGGCCGGACCGCTGACAGAGAACCAGGCGGGACTGGCGGTACCTCTTTGGTACTGAATATCATAGTCTCTGTTGTGCTAGCCGGCTGAATCTCAATGAAGCTAGGGGACAGAGTCTCTGGGGCTCTGATCAGCTGAGTCTGCAAGATGCTAACAAGCTGAATAAGCAGTGCATAGTGTAGTGTTGGATTGATGTTTGGAACTAAAGGCTTGCTGGCCGTTCCTCTGTGTTACACAACAAACTCCCCTCTCCATCTCTGACTCACGTTTCCGCCCCGTCCTCCTGAAAGAACTCGCCTCTGGTAATTAGCATAATAGGTTCCCTTTAAGCGTAAGTGTGTAGTTGAAGCACGTGGGCAGGCAGACATGTTGCTCCTGTACTGAAGCCATGACATATGAGAAATTTGTCGTTTACCTCTTCTAACATATGTTAATAGCCCAAATGGATTATGGATTTCTTATAGTATCTAGCCATGCAGAGGTTTTGAAGTATCTGTCCACCCCAATACAATGGAGGTGCGAACGCTGAAAAATTACAGGAATGTGTCTTAATAGAAACAATGTCTGATGACAACCGTTCCCAGTGTGTTTTGTGGATTATCCAGAGGAAATGAAACATTATTCACCTCCATTGTGTTGTACTTTTTTTTTTGTTTTTATTTAAGGATTCCTGCATTCCTGTTTCCTCTTTCCATTTGCTTGAACCATTGTTATTTTTCATGGATTTCACTTGTAAGGTCTCTTTTAAAACAATTTGCAATGTTTGATAAGTCCTCGGTAGATAAACTGCTATTATTAATTTTATTATAAATCATTAATATTATTATTACGTAGAAGAAGTAGTAGTAGTATCTTTATAATTGTATTAAGAGGTTAAAAATCTTGTGTTTTGATGTGAAGATTAGCGCCAAAAGGGTGTGAAGCATATTAAGCCAATAACATCTTCCCTTGTGTTATTCTGTGTTACGCCGTCACCTTTCATTTGCATTCTATGTAACGCCCCATCTCTCTGTCATCCTCCCCTGCTTCTTCATTGCCTCTCCCTTAACTCCATTTTGCGCTTTCTTTCTCCACGTCTCTTCCTCCTTCCTGACCCCTCTCCGGCTATAGAGCCTGCTGCTAAGGAGGCAGAGGTTGCCCGCCGCTTCTCTCTCACCTCATCTTCCTCCTCCTCCTCCTTCGCTACGAGACGCACAAAAGGTACCTGATTAGTCCAAAGTATTCCTGCCTCCACGTTTTGCCTTATTGCTACATCTTGCTTTTACACTCTGTACTCTATATGTCTTTCTCTGTTCTGTTCACATTCAGTACTCTTACACAGTCAGGCGCACAGCCAACTACTGAATGTGCACAGATACTGTTCACAGAGTGGTGCAGCTCAACAGGTAGAAGGCTAATTATTACCCTGCATTTCTTGATAGGCTCATTCTGTGGTGCAGTGTTGAATACAATGGTGAGTAAATGAAGACCTTTGGTCAGATTATTATAAAGTAAAGAAAGGCCAATACAAACAAAACATTTCTTTGCTAGGTGACAGTGGTGTTTTCAGCTTAGCAGAGATTAAAGCGCTTTACAGTGCATGTCACATTCACCCCATTTATACACGGATGACAGAGGCTGCAATGCAAGGTGTCAACTGCTCCATCAAAGAAACGAATCATTCTCACATACACTCCCACACCAGGCATCAAACTGCACATCTTCAGATTAGTGGGCGACCCACTCCACCTCTAAGCCATAGCTGTCCCAGTAGGAGGAATGCTTAGAATTGTTATATGATATATTCAGGGTTAATTTTGAGGTAGAAAAATGTGTTGACTGCAAACTTCCAATTAAAAGATGAGAAAACAGTGTTCAGGTGGGTTTGAAGGAAGCAAGGGAATAAGAATTTTGATGAGATGACATTTGGAATGTAGCATAGTGGCAGTAGAAGTGCAATTTACTGCAGGTATACAGATGAGAGGCAGGAGGGGAATTAAAAACACCAGAGAAGAACTATTGAAGTTGTCCCTTGAACTATTTCCACTCAGTTTGTTCTTTATTTTTATGGTATTTTTCTTTTTCAATAACATAGGACTGATGAGAGCGCTATGATGGCTGTGAAGTGCTCAGTTCGGAATGAGGCTGTAGCTTTTTGGCATCTTATTTTGAAATGTCATCCCCCTTGTGCACTAATATCAGGAAACACACAGCTGCACTATACTATATGTATGCCACAATGTACCCTAATTTTATACATGTATGTATCATGCAGATTTATTAAGTGGCCCTGGTGGGGTTGATTTTCCTAATCTCAGTGTTGTTAATCCCATTTACAAATTGAGGATAATTAACTTGTTTATTATTCCAGACAAAGACATTTTAACATCTCACTGTAGGGAAAAAGCAGGCGTAAATAATAAAATGAATGATGACTGAATTCTGTTTAGTCACTTTAATTTCAGGGTCCTGGTATTGTTCATGCTGTTCATGTGTATCATGGCTAACTTGGAAAACCGAGCCATTGTTAATGTTGTTAGTAACGCCTGTGCTTTTCCTACTATGAAGAGTCAAAATGTCTGCTGTGAAAAAGACCCCTTTTCAGACAAGTACTGCACTCTGCAAATGTACTAGCATTTTACAGGATGGTTTCACATTTGAATAAGGCCCTTGAGTAACATATCTGTAAAAGTTATAGCAGGTATAGGACCTAGTAATACTGTATATACAAAACACTTTATGCACTAACAAAGATTCAATTTAATGCTGTCATATTAACAATATTAACACAGCTATAGCATGCACAAGGTTAAATACACAGAAGGAGGTATTTAACATGCAGCAAATTAATCCAAAACATTCAAAATTTGACGTTGATGTTTTTTGTGCTAAAGAAAATCAAGTCCGTTTAATCCAAGAAAGATAATTTATTTCACACCTGATGACCCTCAAAAATGTATTTTGTTTATTTTATTCACAAAAAGTAAAGACTTCAACTTCCATTTATGCCAGTAAGAATATCCAGCAAACAACTCTCAAGTCTTCCAACTCTCATGATGGTCATTAATTAAGCCAACAGTCGTTCAGCTTCCTACATTTTTAAAACGTACTTGTGCAACAGGTAAAAGAGAACTGAGAACAGAGTTTTCTCTTGATATACTCTTTCCCATTATTGCTGTTCCCCAGTAGGCCACTGCTACCTCTGTGTACCAGATGACAATGACAATTATCACACGATTGTGGTTCTTTTCATAATGGTCTGTCATAACAAACATATATGTATATATATATATATATAATGTGTGTGTGTCAAAAAGCTGTTATTTTAACAGATAATGTTGCAGGTTTCATGTCTGAAGGGCTTGTTATCTAAAGGGGGTTTGTGGGTAATGCTGTCAGTATCTAATTATGCTTGTGGTTGCATGTTATTTCCTCTGGCCAGGTCCCCTCTCTGCTAGCATAAAGAGCAAGAGACACGAGATAAAGAGTGACCCCACTCCCTTTGGTTATGAAGGTATATGGACATGCAAAAATAGGGCATGTATATAATGTACAGTCTTCGAGCATGCTGGGCCTTTTAGTCTGTTGTTTGGTTAATTAGGCACAACCTCTTTTTGTATTTGTGGATGATATGTGCTTGCTCACTTTTTAAATTTTCCATTTCTGGCCTGCTGTGTTGACTTGTTGTGATTTGTGATGTGACGTTTCAAAATGCATGAGCATCAAAGAGAATCAGATAAAATATTTTGTTGTAGTTTTTGTGTGTTGAGGGGTTTGTTGGTTTTTAGGCCCATTGACTACTTGGTTGATTTCTGCATGAGTAGAGTTGCACTGCTCTCTTTACTAGAAAGACTGAATCTCATTACACTGAATCTATCACGACCCTCATGTTTTAACTTTTGGTTGACGATGTTAAGGGGCGATCATGATGAAAAGTATGGTATAAAGCATTTGGCTTCCCTCCAGATACTTTGCGTGGTGCTATGGCTGCAGTCGGGAAACGTCAGAGCATGATTAGCAGCACTGCTACTGCTGCTAGTGACACCTCAGCTTTCCCTAGATCCACCTCCCAACCAGGTAACCACATAGGAGGACTCATTTGTGTGTGGTTGTCTTCTTGGTGGAATTGATTTCAGTGTTAACATAGAGTTTGTTTTAGTGTTGTCTTCTTTCCATAGTTTCTAATCCATAACTTCATCTTCTTTCTGCAGATATTGATTTCTACCCATAGATCGATCTTAAAGAAGTAGAGTTAGATGGAGGCAGCTGGAATGCTACCACTAGTTCCCTCTCCAAACAGCTCCGATCAGCTTGTGCAGCACAGTCCAAGAGTTCTGTAGCCAAATAAGTGTACTTTTGGTCAACAAGTCCTCATACATCAGTAACAAAAATAAGCTAGTAGCTTAGCTCACTACATTTTCCAAGCTTGCCCAACACTGATCATTATTATTGTTATTGCATATTTAAAAATCAAATATAAAAATGGTTCATTGGGCTTTCTGACTTGGTGCACTCTCTAAGGGCCAGCCACCACTGCTATAAACCATCCACCAATTAACAATGACCCCCTTCTTAAGAAAACATTACAATACTTGTACCAATGATTTGGATTACCACAAGAGGTCGCTTGTCAGGGAAAACATGTTGTTTTAAACATTTGTGGCATTTTCCAAGAATGTGTTTCAGTGACCAGCAAACTGTCAATGATAATTATAAATTACATTACTTTCAGAGACATTTTGTGTATGAGAACGTTGGCTAGAGGTTCAATTATTGCAAACAGATTCATCATGCTTTCACAAGACAAATTACTTAACTGCACAGCATCATTGCTGTCCTGTCAATAAACAGGAAAAAAACACCATCTTCTGCCAAGTGGAAAAGTAATCTCCTTGTTTATGAGTACATTGCAGTGGTTAATGATTGTATTGATTCCCGTCAGGCTGGGTCCAGCGGCGTCTCCCTTCTATGGACGCAGACGACTTTGAGACGATCCCCTCCAGTGCAGAGGAGTCCTCCAACTCTTCAGAAGAGGAAGGCAACAATAAAAATGTAGGAAACACTCAAGATTGCAGCTCAAACCCAGATATCATATAACACTCATGACTGGGCCTAGTTTTAAAATGTATTTAATGGTGAAACTTTACAAAACCCAAAGTTGCAAATCATTTTGAATTAAAACAAGACAAGTTCAGGACCAACCAACAATTTGAAACCTTGACTCAAATGAAAAATGTAGCTCGACTCGACTCATTCCGGCTCTGCTGGGTCACGTCAGCTTTCTACAATCACTCACCGGCCCTTGAAAGCTCTCCACTCATCCTTCACTTTTCACTCTTTTCTACTAAATCCCCTTCTGATCCCCCTGAAAGAGGCTTCACTGCTTAATTATTTCCCGTGGACATGTGTCTCGTTAGCAGTGGGCATCTGACATTTAAGAAGAAAGTGAGGAGAGAGGAAAGACAGTGAGAATTATAGCTGCACAGGTCTGCTGGCTGTGGAAGCCAATGATAATCTGTGTGATGTACAGTAGAGAGCCACACAGGCACACAAGCAACACACAAACTGAGCATGTAAGTGGCATACACAAGCACACACTCTCTTTTTTAATTTTGCATCATGCGATAGATGACAAATTCAAATATTTCCATTTTTTTAAAAATCGAGAATTTGTGAACTCAATACAACTTGCAGACAGCAAAGAATAAGTGAGACACCCAACTTTCTGTGTTGTATTGATGTAATCAAAACTTCATACTCATCTATACTGTACAATTTTACAGTACAAACTAAAATAGTCAATCGTTTCGCAAAACTGTCAAGGAGAGGGCAGTTTGCAGTCATCCTGTCAAATTACTTTTGATCCCTTGCTGTGCTATGCTGATTTATATTTTTATATAAACAAACAGTCAAGAGGAGAGTGAATGCTGGACTTGAGTTCATAATTAATTGGATCAAGTGTGTGTGATGTTCTTGTTGTGGTGTTTAACCTCCCAAACAAGCTAATGGCTGCAGTTTTAACGAACAAATCCAGATTTCACTTTTTTCAACAACCTTTTGCATTTCTTCAAAATTTACCATAACTCAAAGACTTAGAAACCCTACAGTTTTGAGGGGAAGCCTAATTAATGTGCACAAACTGCAGCTACAACCTGGACATGAGATGAGCAGCAGAGCACCATCAGGCAGGTTTCGTCGCATCAGAACCAGCTCTGCATGGACTGCATGACTACGAAACTTTATAGCCAGATTTCACCACACCACTATCACCTGCTCATATTTATTTATACTATGTATAATATATAACCACTAAGGTCACTTTATGTTGTTATTTATTATCATTTTCACAGAATTCATTTTTACAGCATGAATTACCGTATTTATATATATATATATATATATATCCATATTTTCATAATATTCTCAATGATGACTCTGCTACAAATGTTTAACAGGGAGATTCCAACCAACGAAAGTGATGTGACATGACCAGCTACAGTAGATCATTTAACAAGAGTCACCACTCTCTCTAACTTTAAAACACTATTATGTAAGATTAGTTTTTTTGTGTGAGCAAGTGTGACAACACAAGACATAGCAATATTACAGTATTATTTAGAAAGAATGCCAGCTCGTCATCTGTCTTGCAGCCTTTAATTTCACGTAGCTCTCGCCAAGATCTTTTTCTCTTTTCAGCTTCCTCCGTAAATGTCCTTTATGGTCTCATTGCCTCTTCCATTAGCTAACGTTATGTCCATAGAGGCTGCTGAGCCCGGTTATGTTGCCTTCTCTCCCGGCTGCGGCGGCGCTCTCCTCCAGCAGCAGCATACCAATACCAAACTTGGGTGGCAAGCTGGCCAACAAAGCTAGACAGCAGCTGACGCAGAAGCACTTACAGTAACGTCACCGATGTCCGATGTGTTATGTAGTAAGTTTGCCAAAATATACTCAATATTTATAGCCAGCGGCTGAACCGCTACGTAAAACCTCTTTGCTCGAGTCGACAACTTTGTTAAGATAGGCAAACATCAAGCAAGTTATTACTGACTTAGTCCAACAGAAGGCCAGCGCAGCACCTGTCCTGCATCATTTCAGTTCGTTTAGCCCACACCGACAAGTAAAAGCCAATCCAATATTTACTCTTTTCTGTCCTCTTGCTTGGTCAACCTCATGTAATCGGCTGCTGGGATTTCATGTGAATGTAATTTCAAATAAATGCAGAGTTGGACTCAGTCGATTCTTTCTGCAGGGTGACAGTGGTCGTTACCGGGTGCAGCTGACCTATGAGTCTCGTGAAGCGAGCGACCTCTCTCTGGAGAAAAGTGACCTGGTCCAGTTTCTAGAGGAAGCGGAAAACAGACACTGGTGAGTTCTAGCTGGCTCCACCACACAACTGTGGGAAATTAGAGAGAAGTTAAAAAGAGACTAAAACAAAAAGTACATGTGAAGGACAGCATAACTAATAACAGTTTACAAGCAAACCAAATCTCTAACTTTCTCTGTAATCGCTCATTTTAAATGTTGAGAAAGCTCTTACAACTGTTGTCACAATTATAAAACACTATTTAGTTTACCATGTGGCGCTGCAGCTTGGATGACATTTCAGCCACGATTAAGCCACTAGGCTAGTTTGTCTTTGTTCCACTGACAAAAGAAACAAAAAAAATATGTAAATGAGAACAACTATATCATTTTGAGAAATAGCCATGGGTCCTTTTGATATACTGTAAAAAACATGGCCGTTACATGGCGGGCCAGAACATTATTTCAGTTAAATTATTTCAAACCGTTGGGTACTCGTGTGCATGTTTAGCTCAGTGGGTAAAGTGAGGGACTCCCGTTGGAAGAGTTGTATGATAAATCTCCGGCAGACTTTTTTTTTCTCCCTTGTTAAACAAATTGATTAGCCTATAAGGACACTTTTGCACATGCTCACAATAAAGCATGTGCTGCAGTGCGTGTGCATCCCGGCGTTTGATCCACATTCAGAAACATATGGACACTAATTTTCATTTCCCTGAGAAACAGTGAGGCGGTTGTTTAAATTTTTACATGGCATTGACCAAATGTACAGTATGAGCATACTGTACTGTAAAGGGAGAGCCTGGGGCATGAGAGAGTGTCACTGGGGGTCCCGGGCCCTGTTGATGAGGCACACTGCAGACACAAAGAAATTGTTCTTGTGGCGTAAGGCTTTGGTCCTGATGGACTGCAGCCTCCTGCCCGAGGGGAGTCTAAAACATTTTGTGTCTGGGGTGGGAGGGGTCAGCCACAATTTTTTCTGCTCGCCTCAGAGTCCTGGAGGCGTACAGGTCCTGAAGGGATGGCAGATTGTTTAAACAACAACAATGGTACAATTTATTACAGGACTGTAGGTTAGGTTGCAGTACATGATGAGGGCGTTTCTACTTTTCTCATCACTTGTCTATGTTGATTCTTGATAATTTAACACTATCTTTGGAGTTATTATGAGTCACTAATAGACTGGCTAATGTGCTTTGATTTAAATATGTAATTGCAGTTACGATAAATCCTGAACTTCTATTTATATAGCGCCAAATCACCACAACAGTTATCTCTGATCACTTTTCATAAAAGAGCAGTTCTAGAATGTACTCTGTGATGTTATTTACAGAAGCCCAACAGTTCCCACCAAGAGCAGCACTAGGCGACAGAGGCAAGGAAAAACTTCCTTTTAAGAGGCAGAAACCTCGAGCAGAACCATGGCTCAGGGTGGGCGGCCATCTGCCTCGACCGGTTGGGGTGAAGGAGAGAGAGGGAGAGAGAGAGGGCGAGAGAGAAGGAAAATTATTATTATTTTGATTGCTTGATAGTTTAGTAATTGTTTTGTTTTTACATTTTCAATTAATAATTTCTTTTATTTTTTTGTCTATTAATGTACACACACGTTTACAGTATTATCTATTTATTTTAATGTTTAATTTTTTTTTTAACACACACACACGCTTACTGTTTCATTTAGTTATTTATTTTATTTAAATGTTTTATATTTTTTAATTTTTTTAACACACACACATGCTTACTATTATATTTATTTTATTTTATTTTCAAACACACACACTTACTGTTTTATTTAATTATTTAATTACAATTTTTAAGCTTTAATTAATTTTTTAATGAAATGTATGGGGTTGATTATTCTTATGTAGTTTGTATGATGCTTTGGCAATATTGTTGTTACACATTCATGCCAATAAAGCTAATTTGAATTGAATTGAAAGAGAGGGCAAGAGAGAAAGAGAGAGAGAGGGATGGAAGTAGAGAGAGGGGAGGGAGGCAGCCTACACAATATACACACAGAGGTACAGACAGTAAAGGTAATGTTGCTATAGACTAAATGAAAAATGGTACAGATATTTATAATAGTGTTAATGGTAACCATCGTAATGTTAATGATTATAATAACAATAATTATAATAAGACTAGCAACAATAGTCGTTGCAGCAGAGGGTGTCGAGCAGGAACACGGGGGCAGCAGGTGACCCGCAGCCACAGATCCAGACTCCACAGCTCCAGAGCCAGAAACACCTGCAGGAAGTGATAGGAGGAGAGAGGAGAGGGACGAGAAAGCACAAGACTACCAGAAAGGGGAGAAGTTGTGTTAGTAACATGCAATAATGGGATAAGGTTGCATACAGAGGGAGAGAAAGTAGAGGAGAGAGGACCTCAGTGCATCATTTATGCATACAATATGTGCCTGTTAGGATGTTGTTTGTGGAAAACTATCTAAATCTGTAAAACCTGTATCCCTATTTTTCAGGGTGTACATGTTTATATTTGAATCAGGCTGGGTAACAACAGAAATGTGTTTTTAGCACAGTATCAAACTGTCAACCACCAAACTTGGCATAAAATGTCCAGTCAGATTTCAGAATCTTATTTAATTAAAAACTTTTAATTTGATCATAAATGAAACCAGAATTTTGCCATTTTTTGAACTATTGTATTTTCTTGTAAAGCTGATTGTATTTAGATATAATTTAACATTTGTGAAATCAGCATATTCTGTTAATTGAAAAAAATATATTCTGTAGAATGTTTGTATTCCTCAAAGGTTTTGGTTTGGTTTGGACACTTCCCAATCCTGTATATAAACCTGGACAAATTAGCACGAACACCTTACACTGTCAGGACGTGCCAGTGATATGTGCGTCATGTGTGTCATACCTTGTGACACACTGCCACTCTGTCCACAGTGTGTGCTGCCTCTAGCCTAATGCATGCTGGGCTCCAGCCTCCCATGACCCTGAAGCACAAATGGATATAAAAATGGATGGATGGACCTTACAATATAATGCAGTGCAAAACAACAACACTATAAACTTCAGATATTGAGTTGAATCCACCCCCTCTGACAGGGTATCAAGAAAAATCGGACATTAAACTTCAGTGCGGCAGCATTTGATGCAGAGCTGTTGGATTGTGTTAGATTGTATTAGTATTTTGTAGTTTTGCATAAGGAAAGCCTTTTTCAGCTTCCTCCACTGCTATCTGTTATCATTACCCACGCCATGCTTCCCTGGTTATAAGTCTATCTTGAGTTTGGTCCACATTTATCAACCAAACCTGAGGAAGGAAATGAGAGCAGGGCAACAGCTGCTCCTCTGCTGCCCTGCTCTCTTTCTCTCTCTCTCTCTACCAGGATAAAAGGCTCAGTGCGGCTCGTTTGGGAATAAAATTTTATTCACTAACATTACCTTGATGAAACAGTGGGAGATAGAACAACAAAACGACTAATAACTAATGGCCTACTGCCAAATCAAAGGAGGCTGCTGAAAACACGGTGGCTTCAGATGAATAATAAATCATCAGTTTCATTCACCCCAGCTCAGCCATCTATCCTTTTGACTCACCAGAAAAACAGGGGCTACTGCCTTTATGGAGAAACAGTCTCTGGAATCCATCGCTGAAAGAGTGGTTTGGTGTAATGAAAGCTCTCTGCATTTGGAAGTGACTAATCCTCTTTCAGATAAAAGCTCGACTTGCGTTGAATATGCTCTTTTTTCATCAGCTCATGCATATTTCAGCCCTTAAAACAACCTCCTGTCGTCTGCATCTGTGGGTTTTTGCTGCTAAAAGGTCCCACACACTCGCCTCTACTGCACATTTGAGGAAAATAAAGTATTCTGAAGTCCTACCTTTTTTATTAGCTTTTTTTTGGATCAAAGTTCATGCAACTGTATAGAACTTTACACAATGTGCCTTATGAACTGTGTGTGTCACATACACCCTCAAATATGTATGTGCATGGGTGTGTGTATTTGTGCATTTGTGTATGTCCATGTGGATTTAGCTACATGATTTGTGTGTATAGATAGGCTTCTGGGAAGTGTGTGTTTGTGTATGTGTCTGTGTCACTTTTTCCAACACAAGCCGTAATATGCTTGCTAACGTACGTCCCATGAGTGTGTTGCACCTCTCCAGATTTTGCCTTTCATTTCACACCCACAGTGCACACAGTGTCCCTGTGGCAGCCCCTGTGGGCTTGCTGTTAGCAATGTGTGGTATATTTGTGTAAGGACTGAGAACACATTAGCACACCTGACCACGTCCTGACCAGTATGATCAGAATAAAGAGGGAATCATTTCACTCTGATGTGTAATGTCAGAGTCTTGCAGACACTACCTTTGTCTTCAAAGCCAAATTTTACCAAAGGTAGAGGCTGGTGGCTCAGCTGGAGAAAGAGGCAGATTACAGTCATGATTTGGGAATCACAACTGATCAGACGGAGTTGGACAGAACTGATTCCAGTCAGGCCAGTCGCTGTTCCTGCAGACAAAGTTAAAGAGAGATAAAATCATACCATCCGAAGAATTACGTTTGTATTAGATGATTCATCAGATAACTGTTTCTGTCCAGTGGCAATGTTCAGTGTAACCTTTTAAAAAGAGAGGTGGGAATAACCCTAAAGCCCCAGATATACTTGTGACGCAAACAGCATTGTTCACATACTTGCCTGCGTACTTTGCGTGTACCTGGAGGTTTAAACGTAAATCCACTAGGGGGCAGATCAGGGCTAGATCATCCTTCCATGACAACCTCCAAATTTGCACGTAAGCAAACCAAACATAGCGACACTCAAGGAGGTTGTGATTTTAATGAAACATCATTACAATCTCGCTAATTGCAGACTAGCTCCAGGAGTTTTATTGTAAACATCCCGCCATAAATCTCCTTTTTTTTCAAAGTCTGCTGCTGACCACCTTCTTCTTTTGTGTTTAATGGCGGTTGGAAAACCAACTGCATACCACCACCACCTGGGCTGGTGTGTGGAACAGGAGATGCTGCTGACCTGCCAGTCAGGTTGACATACTGCACCCACGTTCATGTGCTGAATTGCATCTCGCGGACGTGTAGCGTTAATTTGTGGAGACGTGCACAACCTACGCTCCAGAGGAACACAGGATGCGCGTGGCAGCCATTGCGTATGCGAACATGTAGTTAAAAGCAAGTATATCAGGGGCTTAACCCTCCACAATAACTTTTATGAAGAGTTTTAAATGTAAATGCTCCGTATTTGTATTTGGCCGTTAATCGGAAGGTTGGCGGTTCAATCCCCAGCTCCCCCTGGTTGTGTGTCGAAGTGTCCTTGGGCAAGATACGGTATGAAGGTATGAATGTGTGTTAATGATAGTTTCGGTTTGAGCACTTAGGCTCAGTTTATGACTGGTGAATGCAGATGTAGTGTAAAAGCGCTTTGAGTGGTCGAAAAGACTAGAAAGGCGCTATATAAATACGGAGCATTAACATTTACAATAGAGTGCAGAGGACAATGCAGGCAATTTTCAGGCTGGTGTTACGTTACTCTTAAGGTACCATATATTTCTGTCATACTGGCAAACTAAAATTCACAAATCCAGTTTAGGTATTTTACATGTTTGTAAACATGTTCAAAGGTGAGGACATCTGGTCAACCAACCATCAGTCTAGTGGCTTCATTGACAATATTTCAATGAGACTTGTATGTGAAACATGCACAGCCCTTACTCCCCCTCTCTTTTTTTGATAGTGTGTGACAAATTCCTCACATGCTATCTCTTCATACTCCTCACTTTCCCCTCTTTTCTGTTACTTTCATCTGTTTCTTCTTCTCTTTCTGAGGATTTCTTGGAGGACAGAATTCTATGCTCTAGCAGTTGACCTTCAGTATTGGTTAAGTGGTGCCCATTACCAGAAGCCCTCTTCACCTGTTTGTGTTGATTGCCCATTTATGCCGTCCCTATGATTTTTTATGCATTCTACTGGGCTGATGTTGCAGTTATTGAACCCCTTACTATTATGTCTCCTTGTTTTACACTCCTATTAAAGCTGTATATTTTAGAGATTTATGTTGTATTGGCACTGCAGTACAGCTGTGCATTACTCTTCTTGCCACAGTTTGTCCATGCTTGTTTTATATATCATTTAACACTTTTTAAAATGGAATCTAACTTCAATCTTTATTGTTTTTCCAGATATCTTCAGTGATCTGCATACAGCAGCACTCTCCAACTTGAACGAAAATGAAGCAAGGACGTGTTTCAGGACAGCATATAAACATGGCTGACTACTGACAAACATTTTTTGTTGGATCACAAACATGGCTTATAACTCAACTGTAATTTGCTATGATGGGCTTTAAATATGAACAACTATTCATTTTCTACTTGTAGTTCTTAATGTTGGACTACAAATATGGCCTGCTATTGTTTTTCAACTGTAGTTTTTTCTCATTGAAGCTTCTCAGTGAAACCTCTGTAAAATGCTGGAACCTTTACATGCCTGAGTGCCACAGTGGGAAAGCCATATAAGAATTCTAATTCAAGGAAGTACCAGCTGCCAACTGTGGACTGAAGACTGCATGGATGTGGACACTGAACTTTATATCAAAGTTGAATTAATTCAGATTACGCACTGTAGAATATGCAATTCCTGAGTGGTTGGGCTGGATACCTGGAAACTCAAATCCCATTTCTGACTCGGATAAACTCTTTCAGACCAGCCTCTGATGAGGCGCTTCAGCAGCTTCGCCTTTTCAGGCTCAAAATACTGACACTTTCCAGTAGCTGCAGTCTCCAGAAGAACCTAGAAGTTGTTTTGCTTGCCTTTTTTTGCCCTGGTAGAGTACCCACATAATGGCATTACATATATGTATTATCTCAACTTGCTCGTTCTCCACTTTTAGACTTGCATCTGTATAAATTGCTCCAAGAGGTTAAGAGAGATCATATTTGACTTTATATTCCAGTTGTTCATCTCTGTGAAGGAGAAAAAATATTTATTTTATATATGGTTTAATCCATCAGAGGGAAAATACTTGTTTCATATCCTCACGTGTTCTACATATAAAGCACTTTTTTGGACAGACACCTTTTATATGTATATCATTGTTTAGAGATCATCTCATGGTTCTTTTTGGCATAGGTAGTGCCAAGAAATCATGCTTGGGGAGGTCAACATTTAGTGGTCAAACAGAACAGCTTTTAGTGGGGGAGTCCAAGACGTAGTTCTCGGGACTGAATTTGTTATTATGTATTATGTTTGCTACATCCATTTACATATGAATCTAAAGCAAACAACAATGATAAAGGAATGTAACACTGTTTGCTTGTTTGTTTTTTGTCACTTGGTGCAGAAACTGCCATATAAAGCTGATATGGCTAACATGTTAGCAAAGAATTGCCAATTTACACAGAGACATAGAGTTACTTTGGGATTCATTTGGAGTTGTGTTTTTGACGTCCTGACATGTAAGTCAAATATTAACTCTACATCTAGCTATTTTTTGGTCTTCAACTTTTGAGAGCTGCGTAAATTCTCTGTGTCGAGACAACCTAATCGCTAACTTTGTCTGTCTGCCTTCTGGTCACAAGCAAGATGGCTTGTTTGCCTAAGGCAGCCTTCTGCTGTGTCCAGAAACAAGGAGAAGCACCAAACAGTGAGTGCCGGCCATAAAACCAAAACAATGAGCTAAAAGAGGCTATTAACATCCATAGAGCGGAGCTGGGTGATAATTCTCTACGGATTATCATTACCAGCAACCCCATTCACATGCCACATAGTTATTTGACTCAGTATTTAAATAAAATTATTGATTGGTGTGGCTTTAAAAGAAACATGTTTGTCAACAATTGAGAAAATCTATCAATCTATACCTATCTATCAACAGTTACATTACTTTCCAGCACAAAAAGCCTGTGAGAAATAAATGAATCATAATGTGTTTCCAGTTTTTCCGTTATACATGTAGACTTAATAACAGACAGAAGAAGCCAAATGGCTTTTGATGGAAATTAAGCATTACAGCAGTATATCTCTTCTTCAGATGGCTGGGGTGGTGGATTTAACAAATCTCTTTAGCATAATGGGATTTTCAATAGCAAGCTTTTTGAGCACATTTCACTCTTTTGCTGCATGTCAGAAGCTCTCAAAAGGCCGGACATGTACAAGCATTGTACTTTTATGCATTTTAAGACTTGATGTAGAATAGCTCAGCTAAAGATGTTACAGATTTGAGTTTGCAAGAATGTTGAAGAATGTGTAGACTTTATACCATTGTGAGTAAGCTAATTTTCAATGGATATTATTTCAAATATTGAATTAATTCATGGACACAGATCTCGTCATGTCCTCTTGATTTATCTCCACAGAGACCAGATTGATTGTATTCTAACCTTAAAATTCCTTTTTTTGAGTGCCGGGTCATTTGGCCGAATCCAAGCAATTGTTCAGCTTTCCAACAGCAATATCAGATTCAGGAGAGTCTGCTTACACCAGTGTTTTTGTTACCTGGGATTTATTACCCAGGGCCCCAATGGGCGGAGGGCCCTTGAGAATCCTGGAATGACAAGGTTTTTTTTGCAATGTTATATTTTAAAGCAAGTAGTTTCATAACGATGTTAAAATTGGCCGAACAAATCAGTTGAGAGACTGAACTTTGCATACCCCCCAAAGAAATTTCAAAATAGTGGAGGCTCTGAGGCCCCTCTCACCCCTTCCAATAGAAGCAAAATGGTGTAGTCTGCCACACACTGGGATTTATCTCTAACTCTAATTTCTGATGTTGGAGCATAAATGTGTCTAGTGACAGTCATGTCTGTTGAAATCAAGGTACCAAAAAAGAAAAGAAAGAAAGCAAAGTGAAAGAAAACAACTGCCAACTAATTTCTCTCAAAACAAAGTTGAGCACAGTCACAACTTGCATTTAAAGATTAGTTTAAGCTGATATCAGAAGTTTAGATTGAAAGCAGGAATCTAGCTTGATGCATATTTGCATAGTAGGCTAGAACATAAATTATTATCAGCATCATAAATTAAACTTTCTGAAGTTTGAATTATTTTGATTTTAGGCCTACATTCCTTTGAACCACTAACTTACACAGTGGTCTTGGACAGAAAGATAAATTAAATGGGCTGAAATTGTACAAATGTCAATGTAAAGGCTATCATTTATTTGAAAGTTGATTCTTGTTTCTGCAAATCAAACATGACTCTAGTGAAGACTTGTTCCGTTTAATAGTATAGTAAGTGTTTACTCAATGTAGGGCTTTCACAGCTATGATTTCAGCTTTGTATTGTATGTCTTGTTAATGAATGCTTCATTAAACATGAAGAAAAACATGTATTATTGTTATTGTTATGAGCATGATAGTCAGCAATCCTCATTTAACCATAGTAAAGTAATTGTAGGATACAGTGTGTTGAGAAAAGAGGACTGAAATGTGGTGGGATTTCAAACTGTGTAGACTTAAGCACAAATCACAGATTTGTATTACTCGTAGGTGTCATTTACACCGGGGACTGCAAAATCAGGTCACGGACTGAGACCGACCAAACAGGACACAGGATTACACTAAAACATGGAAACCTAAGACTAGGGACTCAAGCAGGTAAAAAACATGCAGATAAACATAAGAACTAACTTTGCTACAAAAACCTAAACATGACAAGATCAAATAAAGCTTATAGAAACACAGAACCCAAAACCATGAAACCAGATACAGAGTAAACTACGACATGTGAATGAATAATAAACAAGGCTTCATAGAGAAACACAGAACCAAAAACAGACTTAAACAGGATCAGTAGAACACTGGACAAACATGGGCAAAACAGTAGCACATGCAAAATGGAATCAAAGCAAGACCAGAATCCTTAACTCATAGCAATTTGCACCTTGAGAAATTCAAGTAACCTAAAAAAAAAAAAACTTAAAGTACTCCTGTGTTTTGTGTGGTAAAAACAGTTCAGTAGTGACTACTCTAATCACCACCACAATTTAATGTGTACGGTTGTTAGCTCAATTATTTGTAAACACCCATGCAAAAACAACCTCAAGTTTAATTTAAAAGCTGATAGCTCAGTAGGATGCATTGTGTATTTTGCAATTCATAATCCGAATAGTCAATTATTTGTTTCAATAATCGATAGATTAATTCCATCCATCCATCCATGCATACAGGGTCGCGGGCGAGAGATTAATTGACTATCAAAATTGTCGTTAGCTGCAGCCCTACTTTGGGAAGCTGTCAACGGCTTATATACTAACGTAGCTAGCTACCTAGCTAGCAATAGCGCTTTCGGTCTAGACAGGGCGTCTCACCCTTACCCTAACCATCACAGGGGGGTGTTCCTAACCCTGAGGCAGCGATTGTATGCATGGCAACTAGCTAACCCTACAGCTTTGCACGTTATCCGTAATAGCAGCTAGGGTTAGCCTCCTTTGTGTTGCTACTTTGTTAAATTGTTGTCATTATTAGAAATAAGAAATGTACCGTTGAATAAGGTTTTTCATATCTTAAGTATAATCCTATTACATCATAGTGAACAGTTTAATCTCCAGTGATTACAAACATTTGGTTTTCTTTATTTGAAAGATTTAGTTGGATTATTTTGAATAGGCAGATTTTCAGTGACCTTTGACTAACCGCTTTTGCACACGTGCAGAACGGATCTGGTAGGCAGCACAGATTTGGTACCTACACTGTCCAAGGCCTGAAAGTGTCCCGCATGTGCAGAATAATAAAACGACGCCACACGCAGCAGCCCGCTGTTGTGCAGAAGTAAACAAGCCACAGAGGTTAGCTCCGGTTAGCCGCGGTTAGCTCCTACTACTTCATTGCCCTCTGCCGGTTTACTCCTGGTGTCACATCTAGGTGGGGCAGCTGGGGCTCAGGAGGTAGAGCGGGTTGCCTGTTAATCGGATGGTCGGCAGTTCAATCCCTGGCTCCTCCAGGCTGCATATTGAAGTGTCCTTTGGCAACATACCGAACCCCAGCTGTTCTGCCTGTGTGTGAATGTAGATGTAGTGTAAAAGCGCTTTGAGTGGTCGGGCTATACAAAGCATTTACATCTCTCCTGAATTAAGACAAATGTTCAAAACTTTCCGTCCTTTCCATGACATCCATTACTGTTTCTGCCGCTGTACAGCCCATCTGCCCAACAACTCTCTCTCGCTCTATTGCGTCTGCTGGGATAAGCAGCATGAATGTTACTTATACATGTTCTCGCAAAATGACCATGTGTTTTCAGGTGCTGTCATACTAACACTGTATTTTTAAAAACATATTCTGGTATTTCTTTTTCTAAAGGACTGTCAACACCATGTGATTTTTCATTTATTTCCCCTTGCTGACTAGCAAGTGAAAATTATTTGAGTTGATTACTGCCTCAACAAGAAATTACTTCTCTTACTCTCTAAATTATTTCTTTAAAACTTGCTTGAGGTAGATCCATTTGCTGCTTCAAAAAAAATAAATGTTGAAAATGCTGCGGTTGCTGCAAACTCATCTTTCGCATTCAAGAGGAACTCTTTTCATCAAGGGTCCAATCATACAACTATTTCCTTGCGACATACTTGACTTTCTCTGTGTGTCATTGTTATTTTGTCATAGCGGACTCATGACCAACAGGAAAACACAAGCATTTCACTTTGTGTTGTAACAGTGAATTTGGCGTGCCTGAAACAGCGAGAAAATATTGTCTCTTTACTATCGGCTGAACAGAATATTAAACCGTACAAACTGCTATACTCATTAAGCGCAAGCCCTGAGAGAAAAAAGCACACCCAGATTAAAGCAGACAGAAGAAGTGCATCATAAAGTCTTAAATGCTCTAGGTTTTCTGTCTGGCCTCAGACACCGACATTGTTTAAGGCTGGCAACATTCGTGTAATTGTCTGTAGTGAGCTTAAAAGCATTAAAATAATCACAAGTGAAATATTAGGCTTATATTGATCCTACTTCTGACTTAACGCTGAGTTACTTCAGTAATTTTTAGCATCAACCTCAATATTACAGAGAAAGTATGTTTTGTTTCACCTGAGTTGAGCTGGAAAGAAGTTTCTCTAAGAGGACATGGAGGGGAAAAAATCTTAAAGTTTGTTGTGCTCATGGAAAACTGTATGGTATGGTGATCTGTCACTATCCCGTTTGGCATGAGAAAGATTCCTGTGCAAGTTTCAGGTGTGCACGGAAATCTAGGAAGACTATCTTGTGCTCTCCAGAAAATATCCCATGGGAAGAAAAAGGTTTCTGGTGCTCACGAGAAAGTCCTGCATGCACAGGGGATGTGAGATGACAGCACAGGAGTTACTTGAGTGATATTTGAACCTTGGACTTCATTATAAGGACATTATGGCTTTGCTTATATGTTTTATTGGGCTCCTCTCATTTCTCTATTTTGTGCCTCCTGCCTGTGACTTGATCGATCTCAGAGCGCCTTCTATTGTCACTGTAGATCTCTTACTGTATTGATGCTTCATTGATGCTTGTATGTTGTTCCTCAAATGTGAGTTGCTTCTGGCAAATGACTAAATGTAATTTAAATCTATAAGGACATCTCAGTTCCTAAAATGCGAGGAGAGAGGAGGTTAGCTGGAGGAGCTTAAAGCGAAGATGCACGGTGTATCCTTTTGCAAAAGTCTTTTCAGCTGCCGTGACATTTACAAGGCGTAACACACAGCTGGAATATACAACCATAGCGGGAGCAGGGCCCTGTTTCAGAAAGCAGGTTTAAGAAACTCAGAGCCTAACCCTGAGCTCTGAGTAGATTAAAACTGAGATGGGAAACTGAGTGTTCAGTTCCAGAACAGCTAAACAGAATTTGTTCAACCAACTGAGTATGTTGAACCTGATGGACGTGTGTGTGTGTGGGGGGGGGGGGGGGGGGGGATTAAAAAGGCCATCATCTATGAGCTCCAGTACTACGATTCACCACAACGGGTAAATTAAGAGCAGAGCCTCCATTTTAATCTGAGGGTGCTAGAAATATGAATGCGTGTCAACTTAAAAAACAGGTGGAGTCCGCTCATTGTTTTTTTCGTTTTAATGTTTTATTGTTTATTCCCTTTCTGTCTGTGTTCTTGTTCCTTTGTCTCTGTTTTTTGTCATTTGTCAGTCTGTCTGTGTTTTCCTAAGCTTTACTTACTGTTTTAGTTTGAAATTGTCTGCGTCTGGTGGGTGGGTGGCTGGTGGATGATTTATTCATACATTCGCAATGTGATAATGTCTGAGCCGATCCGCACGTCAAACCAATTCAGCTGCTATAACCGTGACCTGACGAGTGCAAACAGCTGCTGTCATCAAGTTATTAGGCTGTATCAACAAGAACATCCTTCTCTTAGCACTAATTTGCTGTTTATGTTGTAACATAGTGTGCCCATTATGTAGTCTGCACATGTCATTCCAAATGTATAGTCCTGTGACGACAGTAGCAGCAACTGGGGGGTGTAAAAATAATTTCTTACAGGGACTGATGATGAAATGTTCACCCCCATCGAGCTGAGACACACAGCCAAAAAAAAAGGACTGGGAGTGAATTACTGGAATTTTCTGTAGTGCATGATGCTGTATCTGTTGTTGCTTTCAAAATACACTATAATGTTTATTTATCTGATGCTTTTATCCAAAGCGACTTACAATTGCTATATATGTCAGAGGTTGCACGCCTCTGCAGCAACTAGAGGTTAAGTGTCTTGCTCAGGGACACAATGGTGGATGTGTAGCAGTGGAAGATTGAACCCGGATCTCTCACACCAAAGGCATGTGTCTTATCCACTGCGCTATTACCACCCCACCTCATCACAGAGATCATACCGGCAAGCTGTAACAAAAGAATGGACAGATGATGCAGCTGTGCCACACGTCCTATTTAACTGACGTTGCCTTAAGGTGCTTGCACACTGCTCAGACTGCGCCCAACTAACACCAACATTCTAAAGTTGGCAGTAGTTGGTTTCAGTCTTTATAATGTTCAGAAAATCAACATCAGTCCACACTGAGCAGACAGAAACTGACCAGACAGACTTTTGTTGCCTATTTTTCTTATTTAAGTCACAAGGTCGAGGCTGCAATCACTTTTTGGCAAGTGGAAAACTAGGCTACTTGTTACTGGTTGTAATGATGTAGCCTACTGGTTGTGGCCCTCTAAAAGTATTTCAACAGGTTAAAAAGGACTGGGTGAGCTACAATTAGCCACAACTCATAACGCTCATAAATGAAATCAATTCATTTTGAGAACTTTTCAGTCGGCAAGTGCAAAACTGCATTGGCCATTTAAATGTATTGCAATTGGTAATAAAGACTGATTAAGCTATTTTCTGTCTTTCTGGCAAGTGCAATACTACAAACTACATATTTCAACTGGTAAAAAGGTGGATTGGTTGGCACAGAGCTACCAGAATTTATGTCATAAGGACAATGGTGGAAGCGACACTTCCTTTATTTTATTTATAGCCTATCCCAGCCATGAATCATGTTAAATAAAGACTACAGTCTGTTTTCCAAATATGAACAATATACAGTACAATAAACAAATATTATTAAACCAAAGAGAAATTTCATCGGCAACAAAACAAGCGCATTATTGTTTATGTTTGTTTTGTCAGGCCCGATGAACTGCAAACACTTCAACTGTATTTATTCCATTACAAGAAACATTAACGTTTCACAAAGACGCCTTTGCTACTGTAGTGGTGTGTGTTTCTATGCAGGCTTACAGGTTTTTAGCCTTGCTCTTGAACGCACCTCTGGAGCATCAAATTAGCTCCACCCAGATCAAACCCCCTCATTAGCTGAGCTTATTTAAGGCAGCTGTAGTATCATGGCTGCCTTTGAACCTTCTGTGATGTTTAGGTAGGTGAGAGAGTAAAAACCCTGTCTTATGTTTTAATTGTCTTTTCCCAGTGACTGAGGTTGTATGTTTTGCAGCAGTCTGCTGCCCTCCTGTTTTATGTCGTTTGGCTGATTCCAGTGGCGTGATGTATTGTTCCTTACAGAGCACCCTGTGTTAAGGTACGAGAAGCTTAAGGAGCAACAAGTAGGGTATGATAATTCCTGGAGGTAATTATTTACTTTTATAAATCTGTTGCTAATGTGTTTTTAATTGTAGGTTGTCAGCTGCTGTTTTGCCTTTTGTTAAATTAAGATTTTAACCATTGTTGCTGGTACTCTGGCTGTAGTACTTCACTCCACTAGTTGACTATGCTTGTATTTTAGATCTAACCAACAGTTTTCAGAGGTCCTAGTGGTCGGCTTGTGGTGGCGGCTAGGCACGCTAGTGTGGGTTCCTTCACTGATTGTAGTGTTAACGGCACTGGGGCACGATTTGGTAGTGACACAATTTGCAGTGAACCGGTTTGCAGTGACTATCGATTGCAGTGAGCATGTGCGGTGGCTAAGTTGGTGCACCCCTGGAGCACACCCTTAGTTAGTTTGACTCCCCACAGCTGGACCTGGCCCACTCTGCCCTTTTGTTTGGTTCAATAATCAGTAATAACTGGGAGTGTATTTTGTTAAATAAAATAAGTAACTTGTTTGCCAAATTTGTAATAAACTTTTATATTACATTGTAATTTGATTATTTGTATTGACATCCTCTTTAGAGGCACTTCCAGTTACAATTATCAATAAATAAGTTATTATTTTGGAGCCATGTCTCTCACTTCAATAAACCTGTGTAGCCTCTGTATAAAGGTTTAGTCAAAGCAGAAATGGAGCATTTCCTGGGGTGGAAGTCCCCAGGTGGCATTGTCGATAGTTAGATTCTGGTGGCGATTCCTCTTTTAGCAGCACTACCACGGACATAAAGTGATGTTTATTTGGATGTTATGACTGTCTGATCCAGATAGTGCAGTGGATAGTGATCCGAAATGAAGGGGCTGTTCCCAGACAGGTCCGTTGTCAGTGAGAGGAGCGAGTAATGGATGCCTTGCTAACTGACATCAAAGAAAATCGTGGTGCTGACGTTCCGCATGCGAGTATAGGCTTAGTTGTCAAGGGAACACTCTCAGAATGTTGCGGTTTGTTGGAAAATGGCGCACATTGCTCCGACTTTCTACGACTAGACCCGACTGGACATATCAAACTCTAAAGACTCCAACTGACAGCGACGAACACCGACCGACGGCGCACACTGATCCAAGCGTTTGTCAGGGCAGTGTGCAAGCGCCTTTAAAGGTCCAGTGTGTAATGTTTCTGAGGATCTATTGACAAAAATGCAATATAAGATCCATAGCTGTTTTCAGTGGTGTGTAAAGACCTTACATAATGAACTGTTATTACCTCAGAATGAGCCATTTCTCTCTACATAGCAGCAGGTCCCCCTTACATGGAGGTCACCATGTTGTGCCGCCGTGTTTCTACAGTAACGCCTAGGGTGGAGTTGTTTGTAAAGAAAACAGCACTACACCTGGCATAAGAAAGGGACAGCATATTGTCATGAAAACATCAGGCCAGTGATAAAGTAAGGTGGAGGGACCATTATGACTGAGGCTGCTTTGCTGCCACAGGACCTGCACAACATGAAATTATTGAGAGGACAATCAATTCACAAGTTTACCAAGACATCTTACAAGATGTCAGGGTGTCAGTAAGCCAGCTCAAGCTCACTAGAGGTTGGGTTATATATGACAGAACAATGACCTGAATCACAAAGTAAATCTACCCCAGAATGGTTCCACAAAGAAAATCCACCTTTTGGCGCAAAGCTCAGACCTCAACTCAATAAAATGCTGTGGACAGACCTCAAGTGAGTCATTCAGAGCAGAACTCACAGAACCTGGTGGAAGTACAGGAATGGGCCAATGGTCTGATCTATCTGTAGCTACCAGAAGCATTTGAGGTCAAGATGTTAAATCCTCCAATCCACTTACTTTTTCCACCAGTGATGTAAATGTTTATTGGCTGTGTCCAGTAAAGACAGAAAATTAATTGTTTCTGTTAAACTAAATAATGCAGACTACCAGGTAATACCAAAGGTTTCACTTTATTTTTCCTGGCACTGTATGCTGTAGACCATTTTCACTCCAAATATATATTGCACACTGAATTGCATTTGTTTGCAGTATCTTTCAGTTTCTACCCCAAATTGGCTTCATTGGTTTGAATGGAAGAAAACAACTCCTGCCAAAATAGTTCACATCATCTCAAAACTTGCATTTACATTAGTCCTACTTTTTACCAGGACCTGTATTGTTGCCAGACATAGTAGAAATATAATTAAAACAAAAAAATGGATGTCACCTGAGTGGAGCAGCATTGGAAAAACAGTCACACTCATGCAGAGCCTCACTGTCCAGTCAAAGGTGAAAGCTCCTATGTAGCATACAGCTTTGATGAGGGGATGAAGAGGGACTATCCTTCTGGGCTCCAGATGAGGAAAGAACTCATTGAGAGTTAACTTTTGGAACAGTAGTCAGCCACGGCCACAGAGTTTATAAACTGTAGTTCTGATAACTGCATTGCATGTGCGAATGCACTCATGTGCGCGTGCATGAAATGAAAATCACGCATTCCAGCAAGAAACATCTGTGGGACCAGTCCAGACACAGATGTGAGGGCACTCCTCATTTCTGTGTCTCAGCCAAGGTTTAGTTACAACTCTGGACTAATGCAAGATAGAAAACAGTGAATTCATGTTAAATATTAAAATGCTGATTGAGCAGGGCAGACTGGGGAATATGGATGCAGTAATTTAAAAAGCATCACATTCAGTCAAGTAATTTTCCATCCATCGTCAACCGCTTATCCTACATACATACATACATACAGGTGCTGGTCATATAATTAGAATATCATCAAAAAGTTGACTTATTTCAGTAATTCCATTCAAAAAGTGAAACTTGTATAATGTATACATTCATTCCACACAGACTGATATATTTCAAGTGTCCATTCCTTTTAATTTTGATGATTATAACTGACAACTAATGAAAACCCCAAAATCAGTATCTCAGAAAATTAGAATATTGTGAAAAGGTTCAATATTGAAGACACCTGGTGCCACACTCTAATCAGCTAATTAACTCAAAACACCTGCAAAGGCCTTTAAATGGTCTCTCAGTCTAGTTCTGTAGGCTACACAATCATGGGGAAGACTGCTGACTTGACAGCTGTCCAAAAGACGACCATTGATACCT